>NC_060153.1:33843138-33844767 GCF_021292245.1 Micropterus dolomieu
AAGGACTTGTCTCTGTACTGGTTTTATTAGATCTTAGTGCTGCATTTGATACCATTGACCATCAGATCCTATTGCAGAGACTGGAATATTTCATTGGCATTAAAGGAACCGCTCTAAGCTGGTTTAAGTCCTATTTATCAGATCGATTTCAGTTTGTACATGTTAACGATGAGTCCTCCATGCACGCCAAAGTTAGTCATGGAGTTCCTCAAGGATCTGTCCTTGGACCAATCCTCTTCACTTTATATATGCTTCCCTTAGGCAATATTATCAGGAAATATTCCATAAGCTTTCATTGTTATGCAGATGATACTCAGTTATATCTAATCGATCAAGCCAGATGAAACTCATCAGTTAGCTAAACTTCAAATGTGCCTTCAGGATGTTAAAACCTGGATGACCTGTAATTTTCAGGCTGCTCGAAAAAGTCCATTAAGACTCTTCAGCTGATCCAGAATGCTGCAGCACGTGTTCTGACAGGAACCAGGAAAAGAGATCACATTTCTCCTGTTTTAGCTTCTCTGCATTGGTTTCCAGTAAAATCCAGAATAGAATTTAAAATCATTCTTCTTACCTACAAAGCTCTTAATGGTCAGGCACCATCTTATCTTAAAGAGCTCATAGTACCTTACTACCCCACCAGAGCACTGCGCTCCCAGAATGCAGGGTTACTTGTGGTTCCTAGAGTCTCCAAAAGTAGACTAGGAGCCAGAGCGTTCAGCTATCAAGCTCCTCTCCTGTGGAACCAGGTTCCAGTTTGGGTTCAGGAGGCAGACACCATCTCCACATTTAAGAGTAGGCTTAAGACTTTCCTCTTTGATAAAGCTTATAGTTAGGGCTGGCTCAGGTAGTCCTGAACCATCCCTTAGTTATGCTGCAATAGGCCTAGACTGTCGGGGGATTTCCCATGATGCACTGAGCTCCTCTCTCCTCTACTTTCTCTTTCCCTCTTCGTTCAGAGCCATTGGTTATGTTTAGCTAGGCTAACAGTTTCCCTCTGCTTTCAGTCTTTGTGCTAAGCTAGGCTAAACCCGTCCTGGAAGTATCTCTGTACTGGAGGTGTCAGAGGACTGAAGTACAGTAACTGCAGTATAAGTACACTAGAAACTACATGAACGCAGTAACAGTATGAGCGCTGACCTCTGCGGATGGCAGCCAGCAGGTCACTGCGGGCATCGTTCACCGGCACGTTTGGGCCTCCGGGAGGCTTCCTGCTGTCCGTCACCGGGGGCAACGGGGGCGCGGCAGCAGCCGAGGGCGGAGCCTGGCCTCCAGGCCGTGAGGGGGAGGGAACATAGTTAGCTGGGGGAGGTGGGGGAGGGGAGGGGCTGTAGGGGCGAGAGAGTACGCCAGCGCCACCTGGAGGAAACACAGACGGAAACATCAGGACAGACTAACAGGAACAGGAAGTTAAAAACCAAATGTCCATTTCCGCGGTTACCAGGAGCGGCTGCAGGTTGCAGCGGTGTTGCCATGGCGGTGTGGGCGGAGATGCTGGAGAACGGCATCTGACCTGCTGATGGCATGAGAGGGGGGGGTGGCGGGGGGGCCGGAGGGATCTGATGGTCACTGAAGAGAGACGGAGGTCAAAGGTCAAACACGAGTCAGACGAGGGAACTGTGTGTGTGT
>NC_060153.1:33844787-33848426 GCF_021292245.1 Micropterus dolomieu
GGGGGGGGGGGGGGGGGGGGGGGGGGGGGGGGGGGGGCCGGAGGGATCTGATGGTCACTGAAGAGAGACGGAGGTCAAAGGTCAAACACGAGTCAGACGAGGGAACTGTGTGTGTGTGTGTGTGTGTGTGTGTGTGTGTGTGTGTGTACTTGGCCTCCTTGGTGGCATTGGTCCTTGCTCCGTTCTGATTGGCCGGTGGGTGGTGGTGGCGATGCGGCTGGTTGCGGCCCAGTGAGTGCTGCCGGGTGGTTGTCGTGGCGACTGCAGAGGAGGCAGAGGCAGGTCGGAGCGCGCGGTCCAACGACTGAGTCTGACCTGTTGCCGCGGTGACATGATCCTTCCCATTATGCGCCTGGGCGTCAAGGTGAGGGCTGGCGGGGAAGGAGGGGTCGTCTGACATCCCCGACCTACAGAACCATAACAAACATTTAACTGATGCAGCTCTGTTAAATTGTCCCTTTTACACTGAAGGGGGTGAAACAAGAAGTGTACCTGTCCGGTGACATTGAGCCGTCAGAGGTGTGGTAAGGTGACGGTGTCACTCGAGCGTCTGGGCGGAGCTCCTTGTCGTACGCCATCAGGTTCCACTCCTGCCGTCTGTTACGAGCTTTCCTCACCTTCACAGAAAGAACAACGCCGTCATGGGCATTTTTACAGAGGCGTTACAAACTGTAACAAACTGTCATAAACTGTCCCAAACTGTAACAAACTGTCATAAACTGTCCCAAACTGTCATAAACTGTCCCAAACTGTCATAAATTATTCCAAACTGTCATAAACTGTCATGAACTGTCATAAACTGTCCCAAACTGTCCCAAACTGTCCCAAACTGTAACAAACTGTCATAAACTGTCCCAAACTGTCATAAACTGTCCCAAACTGTCATAAATTATTCCAAACTGTCATAAACTGTCATGAACTGTCATAAACTGTCCCAAACTGTCCCAAACTGTTCCAAACTGTCATAAACTGTCATAAACTGTCATAAATTATTCCAAACTGTTCCAAACTGTTCCAAACTGTCATAAACTGTAACAAACTGTCATAAACTGTCCCAAACTGTCATAAACTGTCCCAAACTGTCATAAATTATTCCAAACTGTCATAAACTGTTCCAAACTGTCATAAACTGTCCCAAACTGTCATAAATTATTCCAAACTGTCATAAACTGTCATGAACTGTCATAAACTGTCCCAAACTGTCCCAAACTGTCATAAATTATTCCAAACTGTCATAAACTGTCCCAAACTGTCATAAATTATTCCAAACTGTCATAAACTGTCATGAACTGTCATAAACTGTCCCAAACTGTCCCAAACTGTCCCAAACTGTCATAAATTATTCCAAACTGTCATAAACTGTCATGAACTGTCATAAACTGTCATAAACTGTCCCAAACTGTCCCAAACTGTTCCAAACTGTCATAAACTGTCATAAACTGTTCCAAACTGTCATAAACTGTTCCAAACTGTTCCAAACTGTCATAAACTGTCCCAAACTGTCCCAAACTGTTCCAAACTGTTCCAAACTGTCATAAACTGTCCCAAACTGTCATAAACTGTCCCAAACTGTCCCAAACTGTTCCAAACTGTCATAAACTGTCATAAACTGTCATAAACTGTCCCAAACTGTCCCAAACTGTCATAAACTGTCCCAAACTGTTCCAAACTGTCATGAACTGTCATGAACTGTCATAAACTGTCCCAAACTGTTCCAAACTGTCATAAACTGTCCCAAACTGTCATAAACTGTTCCAAACTGTCCCAAACTGTCATAAACTGTCATAAACTGTCATAAATTATTCCAAACTGTTCCAAACTGTTCCAAACTGTCCCAAACTGTCATAAACTGTCATAAACTGTCCCAAACTGTCCCAAACTGTTCTAAACTGTCATAAACTGTCATAAATTATTCCAAACTGTTCCAAACTGTTCCAAACTGTCATAAACTGTCATAAACTGTCCCAAACTGTCATAAATTATTCCAAACTGTCCCAAACTGTCATGAACTGTCATAAACTGTCCCAAACTGTCATAAACTGTCCCAAACTGTCCCAAACGGTTCCAAACTGTTCCAAACTGTCATAAACTGTCCCAAACTGTCTCAAACTGTTCCAAACTGTCATAAACTGTCACAAACTGTCCCAAACTGTCCCACACTGTTCCAAACTGTCATAAACTGTCATAAATTATTCCAAACTGTTCCAAACTGTTCCAAACTGTTCCAAACTGTCATAAACTGTCATAAACTGTCATAAACTGTCATAAATTATTCCAAACTGTTCCAAACTGTTCCAAACTGTCATAAACTGTCATAAACTGTCCCAAACTGTCTCAAACTGTTCCAAACTGTCATAAACTGTCACAAACTGTCCCAAACTGTCCCACACTGTTCCAAACTGTCATAAACTGTCATAAATTATTCCAAACTGTTCCAAACTGTTCCAAACTGTTCCAAACTGTCATAAACTGTCATAAACTGTCATAAACTGTCATAAATTATTCCAAACTGTTCCAAACTGTTCCAAACTGTCATAAACTGTCATAAACTGTCCCAAACTGTCTCAAACTGTTCCAAACTGTCATAAACTGTCACAAACTGTCCCAAACTGTCCCACACTGTTCCAAACTGTCATAAACTGTCATAAATTATTCCAAACTGTTCCAAACTGTTCCAAACTGTTCCAAACTGTCATAAACTGTCATAAACTGTCATAAACTGTCATAAATTATTCCAAACTGTTCCAAACTGTTCCAAACTGTCATAAACTGTCATAAACTGTCCCAAACTGTCTCAAACTGTTCCAAACTGTCATAAACTGTCACAAACTGTCCCAAACTGTCCCACACTGTTCCAAACTGTCATAAACTGTCATAAATTATTCCAAACTGTTCCAAACTGTTCCAAACTGTCATAAACTGTCCCAAACTGTCATAAATTATTCCAAACTGTCCCAAACTGTCATGAACTGTCATAAACTGTCCCAAACTGTCCCAAACTGTTCCAAACTGTCATAAACTGTCCCAAACTGTCCCAAACGGTTCCAAACTGTTCCAAACTGTCATAAACTGTCCCAAACTGTCCCAAACTGTCCCAAACTGTTCCAAACTGTCATAAACTGTCCCAAACTGTCCCAAACGGTTCCAAACGGTTCCAAACTGTTCCAAACTGTCATAAACTGTCCCAAACTGTCCCAAACTGTCCCAAACTGTTCCAAACTGTCATAAACTGTCATAAACTGTCCCAAACTGTCCCAAACTGTCCCAAACTGTTCCAAACTGTCATAAACTGTCCCAAACTGTCCCAAACGGTTCCAAACTGTTCCAAACTGTCATAAACTGTCATAAACTGTCCCAAACTGTTCCAAACTGTTCCAAACTGTCACAAACTGTTCCAAACTGTAACAAACTGTCATAAACTGTCCCAAACTGTCATAAACTGTTCCAAACTGTCATAAACTGTCATAAACTGTTCCAAACTGTCATAAACTGTTCCAAACTGTAACAAACTGTCATAAACTGTTCCAAACTGTCATAAACTGTCCCAAACTGTCATAAACTGTTCCAAACTGTAACAAACTGTCATAAACTGTTCCAAACTGTCATAAACTGTTCCAAACTGTAACAAACTGTCATAAA
>NC_060153.1:33848526-33851089 GCF_021292245.1 Micropterus dolomieu
AAACTGTCATAAACTGTTCCAAACTGTCATAAACTGTTCCAAACTGTCATAAACTGTCATAAACTGTCCCAAACTGTCATAAACTGTTCCAAACTGTCATAAACTGTCATAAACTGTTCCAAACTGTCATAAACTGTTCCAAACTGTCATAAACTGTTCCAAACTGTCCCAAACTGTCATAAACTGTTCCAAACTGTCATAAACTGTCATAAACTGTTCCAAACTGTCATAAACTGTTCCAAACTGTAACAAACTGTCATAAACTGTCCCAAACTGTCATAAACTGTTCCAAACTGTCATAAACTGTTCCAAACTGTAACAAACTGTCATAAACTGTCCCAAACTGTCATAAACTGTTCCAAACTGTCATAAACTGTTCCAAACTGTAACAAACTGTCATAAACTGTTCCAAACTGTCATAAACTGTTCCAAACTGTCATAAACTGTCATAAACTGTTCCAAACTGTCATAAACTGTTCCAAACTGTCATAAACTGTCATAAACTGTTCCAAACTGTCATAAACTGTTCCAAACTGTAACAAACTGTTCCAAACTGTAACAAACTGTCATAAACTGTCCCAAACTGTCATAAACTGTTCCAAACTGTAACAAACTGTCATAAACTGTCCCAAACTGTCATAAACTGTTCCAAACTGTCATAAACTGTTCCAAACTGTCATAAACTGTTCCAAACTGTAACAAACTGTTCCAAACTGTAACAAACTGTAATAAAATCTAATCTTAATCTTTAATAAAATACCACATAGATGCTAATTTTCCCGTCAGATTTCAAGCTTCTCTCACTTTAATTCAATGATGAGGAAAACAAACTTTCTCGGTACCACTCAGTCTGCACCCGGATTAAATCAGTCCACATCAGTTAAGCAGCTGATCCCAGAACTCTGCTGCCTTCTGTGTTAAGATCTAATGAAGTGTGTTATTCACTGTTAGCACTGAAGTGGAGTTGGTGAGGACTGGATCCCCTGCAGGTGCTCTTTTGGTATTTGACCTATCATGTTCACCACGCTGCAGACTGCCCTGCTTTGCTTGGCCATATCGTACTGTGGTGTTTGGGTTTGGTACCCGTCTTTATATTTCAGATGTGCTGAGTCCGTCTACACGCTTCCAGCTGTGAATGTTTCTTTGCTGCAAGAGTCGGTCCTCATTTAGAAACAGTGGTGTAGTTCTGCACACTGGAAACAACCTGTTCAGGGAAGTCTAACCATCACAGAAACTCACCTTCTTCACCTCCCGTCCTGAGGACTCCTCCACATGCTTCTGTTCCTGGACATAGAAAACGGAGCTTTGTTATTCTATTTACCTGATTTCTGTTTTCAGAATGATAGAGAGATAGTTAGCTGGATGGACCTTCTGTCGTCGCTTCTCTTTGCGTTTGTTCTCGGTGGCCTGCAGCATCTTTTCCTTCCACAGGCTGAAGAAGTAAGACGGGTCGGTGTAGAACTTCAAGCCGTCCTTCTTATCATCCCTGCACACACACACGTGTTATCTAGAACAGTTCAGCTGTTGCTTCCTCAAACACAGCACCGGACCTTTCATGGTTTCACGGGTGGATTTGTAGTTTGAAGCCAGAAAGACACGAGAAAGTGGGTTTAAACTGACCCGTACGGCGTCAGGATGTTGAGGGGTGGTGGTTTAAACTGACCCGTAGAGCGTCAGGATGTTGAGGGGTGGTGGTTTAAACTGACCTGTAGGGTGTCAGGATGTTGAGGGGTGGTGGTTTAAACTGACATGTAGGGCGTCAGGATGTTGAGGGGTGGTGGTTTAAACTGACCTGTAGGGCGTCAGGATGTTGAGCGGTGGTGGTTTAAACTGACCTGTAGGGCGTCAGGATGTTGAGCGGTGGTGGTTTAAACTGACCTGTAGGGTGTCAGGATGTTGAGGGGTGGTGGTTTAAACTGACCTGTAGGGCGTCAGGATGTTGAGCGGTGGTGGTTTAAACTGACCTGTAGGGTGTCAGGATGTTGAGGGGTGGTGGTTTAAACTGACCTGTAGGGCGTCAGGATGTTGAGCGGTGGTGGTTTAAACTGACCTGTAGGGTGTCAGGATGTTGAGGGGCGGGGTTTAAACTGACATGTAGGGCGTCAGGATGTTGAGCGGTGGTGGTTTAAACTGACCTGTAGGGCGTCAGGATGTTGAGGGGTGGTGGTTTAAACTGACCTGTAGGGCGTCAGGATGTTGTGGGGTGGTGGTTTAAACTGACCTGTAGGGTGTCAGGATGTTGAGGGGTGGTGGTTTAAACTGACCTGTAGGGTGTCAGGATGTTGATGGGTGGTGGTTTAAACTGACATGTAGGGCGTCAGCATGTTGAGGGGTGGTGGTTTAAACTGACCCGTAGGGCGTCAGGATGTTGAGGGGTGGTGGTTTAAACTGACATGTAGGGTGTCAGGATGTTGAGGGGCGGGGTTTAAACTGACATGTAGGGCGTCAGGATGTTGAGCGGTGGTGGTTTAAACTGACCTGTAGGGCGTCAGGATGTTGAGGGGTGGTGGTTTAAACTGACCTGTAGGGCGTCAGGATGTTGAGGGGTGGTGGTTTAAACTGA
>NC_060153.1:33851189-33860569 GCF_021292245.1 Micropterus dolomieu
GCGTCAGGATGTTGAGGGGTGGTGGTTTAAACTGACCTGTAGGGTGTCAGCATGTTGAGGGGTGGTGGTTTAAACTGACCTGTAGGGCGTCAGGATGTTGAGGGGTGGTGGTTTAAACTGACCTGTAGGGCGTCAGGATGTTGAGGGGTGGTGGTTTAAACTGACCTGTAGGGTGTCAGGATGTTGAGGGGTGGTGGTTTAAACTGACCTGTAGGGCGTCAGGATGTTGAGGGGTGATGGTTTAAACTGACATGTAGGGCGTCAGGATGTTGAGGGGCGGGGTTTAAACTGACCTGTAGGGTGTCAGGATGTTGAGCGGTGGTGGTTTAAACTGACCTGTAGGGTGTCAGGATGTTGAGGGGCGGGGTTTAAACTGACATGTAGGGCGTCAGGATGTTGAGGGGTGGTGGTTTAAACTGACATGTAGGGCGTCAGGATGTTGAGGGGTGGTGGTTTAAACTGACATGTAGGGTGTCAGGATGTTGAGGGGTGGTGGTTTAAACTGACCTGTAGGGCGTCAGGATGTTGAGGGGTGGTGGTTTAAACTGACCTGTAGGGTGTCAGGATGTTGAGGGGCGGGGTTTAAACTGACCTGTAGGGCGTCAGGATGTTTAGGGGTGGTGGTTTAAACTGACATGTAGGGTGTCAGGATGTTGAGGGGTGGTGGTTTAAACTGACCTGTAGGGTGTCAGGATGTTTAGGGGTGGTGGTTTAAACTGACATGTAGGGCGTCAGCATGTTGAGGGTGGGGTTTAAACTGACCTGTAGGACGTCAGGATGTTGAGGGGTGGTGGTTTAAACTGACCTGTAGGGCGTCAGGATGTTGAGGGGTGGTGGTTTAAACTGACCTGTAGGGCGTCAGGATGTTGAGGGGTGGTGGTTTAAACTGACCTGTAGGGTGTCAGCATGTTGAGGGTGGGGTTTAAACTGACCTGTAGGGTGTCAGGATGTTGAGGGGTGGTGGTTTAAACTGACCTGTAGGGCGTCAGCATGTTGAGGGTGGGGTTTAAACTGACCTGTAGGGTGTCAGCATGTTGAGGGTGGGGTTTAAACTGACCTGTAGGGTGTCAGGATGTTGAGGGGTGGTGGTTTAAACTGACCTGTAGGGCGTCAGGATGATGAGGGTGGGGTTTAAACTGACCTGTAGGACGTCAGGATGTTGAGGGTGGGGTTTAAACTGACCTGTAGGACGTCAGGATGTTGAGGGTGGGGTTTAAACTGACCTGTAGGGCGTCAGGATGTTGAGGGGTGGTGGTTTAAACTGACCTGTAGGGCGTCAGGATGTTGAGGGTGGGGTTTAAACTGACCTGTAGGACGTCAGGATGTTGAGGGTGGGGTTTAAACTGACCTGTAGGGTGTCAGGATGTTGAGGGGCGGGGTTTAAACTGACCTGTAGGGTGTCAGGATGTTGAGGGGTGGTGGTTTGTCGCAGCGTTGGTACATTTCCAGCACCGGGTTGAGGATGGAGTTCCGTGAAACCACCTGCTGGTCCTGGATGGTGCTGCTCCTGAAGGCCTTCCGCATGTTGATGTCCTGCAGAGACACTGCACCACAGACAGTACCGTTACTACAGAAGGACTTGCAGTACCAGTAGTAGTACTTGTTGTACTAGTAGTAGGATTCTTATTCAGCTAGTGGTTGATTTGATACGAGTCTATTTCAGTTTTCTGCATGTTTGCGTTAAATGTTTGGCAGTAATATTAAACGTGTGTGGTTCCATGTCACACGTTCTTCTTCTTCAGATTCAGAATCTCTAGTTGCAGTTTGGTGACCTCAGGTTTGGACTCTCCTGAGCTCCATCTGGTTGTCTGCTGGATCAGATTCCTCTGGACAGACAGACTTGTACCATACTTGAGCTCGAGGTGTAGCACTCGGAACTTTGCAGTGCATTTCTGATTGGCTGCTCGCTTTGAGTCGAGCATTGTGGGTGTTTTGAATCCGCTTTGCTGCTACTACTCGCCTCTTTTCCACCGGTACCATTTAAATCACATTAACACCCAGAGAAACACACAAAACCTCCGATGTCGGCCTGAGATCGTACGTCTGCGTTACGGTTACAGCTCTGAAGCAGCAGCGAGTCCTGCGGCGTGTTTACAGCTAACAGCTGATGGAGTAAATACTGGGTCCAGAGATATTGGTTTAAGTTTCCGTCAGTCAGGAGGTTTCTACAAGGAGACGGTCTCCTCCTCTCCAAAACAAACAGCTGATTACAGCAGCTAATAAAGAACAGACGTGAGTGCAGCTAGCTGAGCTGCTAACGTTTGTTTTTTCCTTCGGTGGTGACTGTTTTTACCGAGAGCTGAGGTCCAAAACAAACGGACCCGATCATGAAAAATTAGCCTCTCTTTTATTATATTCCAATCAGATCTGTTCACATCTACATTTTGCTCCTGGATCGTGACGATACTAAACGCTGAAACCTGTCCTTCGCTGTGTACGGCGTACCGCAGAGTAAGTAAACTGCTCCCTTCAGGCTAACAATTCAAACATGAATGAATGAGGGTAAAATGGAGCATGAGATCAGATCTGCGGTCCTGGTGAGCGGGGAGCTGAGCGGTGTGGCTGTGATCTGACAGCAGCAGTGTTTAACATGCACCTTCCTCCACGGTGGAGTCCAGCTGTGTGACCTTCACTGCCAGCAGGTCCACTCGCTCCTGCAGGCTGTTCATCCTCAGGTAGAAACTGTTGGCCTCCGTGAACAGCTCACTAAAGATGTCCTCTGCATGGCGACCTGCACGTCAACAACAAGAGACAAACCTGAAGTACAGCAGGACCGTGGCGCCCTGTAGGGTGGGACTCGCTCCTGGTGGGTTTCTGTTAACAACATTATAAAGAGCTGCTCAACAGGAAACGTGCAGGGAGATACTTTCTGCTCTATAAACAAAATTTCATTGAATTGCATTAAATTAAAACTTGAAATGGACCAAAGCAGTCCATCGGGGTTTACAGGGATTACACATGGTGTCGGGACAGTTCGGTTACTCAGAGACAAATCATTGTTATTAACATGAAATTTGAGTCGATTAATGAAAGCGTTTCTGTCCAGCTGATCAGCACTGCGAGCTTTAAGGGCTGAGGCGAGAGCCTGTCCTCGTAGAACCAGAGTTACATGGGTAACACTCACTGAGGCCGCCCAGCTGTTTGATCACAGCAGCCAGGGTGCTGTTGGTGACGCACTCCAGCTCGCTGGCGACGCCATCAGGCAGGGCGCCGCGGCACAGATACCTCGGTTCGATAATTCGCTTCACCAACGGCATGGCTGACCTGGAGAGAGAGAAGGGGGAGGGCTTTGATGCATTCTCCATTCTGATTGGTCGATTACGCCATCCCTCAGTCTTATTAGCAAACCGCTGCTAATGATCTGAACTTTCCTTTGGTGCGCAACAACCTACCACAAGGTGGCGCTAAAGGCGAAGACACTGGCGGCCACAGAACAGTAATAATGGTTAGTAAAGAATCAGAAGTGGTCAGGGTGATCGGTCACCGATATTAATGAACTGATCATGAACTAATCAACAGCTATACTTATGATTAGGAGTTCCTTGTTAGCTGATGGGTCACAAGCATCATGCTCGGGAATGCACGGCCACGCACGGCCACGCACGGGAACGCACGGGAACGCACGGGAACGCACGGGAACGCTAAGGAACGCACGGGCATGCACGGGCACGCACGGGCATGCACGGGCACACACGGGAACGCACAGGCACACACGGGCACACACGGCCCGCATGGGAACGCACAGGCACACACGGGCACACACGGCCCGCATGGGAACGCACGGGCATGCACGGGCACGCACGGGCATGCACGGGCATGTACGGGAACGCTAAGGAACACACGGGCATGCACGGGCACACACGGGCACACACGGGAGCACACGGGAACGCACGGGCACACACGGGCACACACGGCCCGCATGGGAACGCACGGGCATGCACGGGCATGTACGGGAACGCTAAGGAACGCACGGGCATGCACGGGCATGTACGGGAACGCTAAGGAACACACGGGCATGCACGGGCACACACGGGCACGCACGGGCACACACGGGCACACACGGGCATGCACGGGAACGCTAAGGAACGCTCAGGAACGCACGGGAACGCTCGGGAACGCACAGGCACGCACGGGCACACACGGGAACGCTCGTGAACGCACAGGAATGTACTAACTAATGTAATACTGTGAAACAGTATTAATAGTACTGCACTGTAGTATGAGGGCAGTGAGTATGTGCTTTCTCCAAAGTTACTATTAATAGTGTTTTACCCTTATGGGGCGAGAGGATGAAGGACCATTATGGGAGGCTGAGGGTTAAAAGTAAATGACAGGGCACAGGGGCCAAAGTGTCAGGTTTCAGGGCCCAAAGTCTCAGGTTTCAGGGTTCAGGGGCCAAAGTCTCAAGGTTCAGGGCCCAAAGTCTCCGGTTTCAGGGCCCAAAGTCTCAGGTTTCAGGGTTCAGGGCCCAAAGTCTCAAGGTTTCAAAGCCCAAAGTCTCAGGGTTCAGGGGCCACAGTCTCAGGGTTCAGGGCCCAAAGTCTCAGGTTTCAAAGCCCAAAGTCTCAGGGTTCAGGGCCCAAAGTCTCAGGGTTCAGGGTCCACAGTCTCAGGGTTCAGGGCCCAAAGTCTCCGGTTTCAAAGCCCAAAGTCTCAGGGTTCAGGGCCCGAAGTCTCAGGGTTCAGGGGCCACAGTCTCAGGGTTCAGGGCCCAAAGTCTCAGGTTTCAGGGCCCAAAGTCTCAGGTTTCAGGGTTCAGGGGCCACAGTCTCAGGGTTCAGGGCCCAAAGTCTCCGGTTTCAAAGCCCAAAGTCTCAGGGTTCAGGGCCCACAGTCTCAGGGTTCAGGGCCCAAAGTCTCAGGGTTCAGGGTCCACAGTCTCAGGGTTCAGGGCCCAAAGTCTCCGGTTTCAAAGCCCAAAGTCTCAGGGTTCAGGGCCCAAAGTCTCAGGGTTCAGGGGCCAAAGTCTCAGGGCTCAGGGTTCAGGGGCCACAGTCTCAGGTTACAGGGCCCAAAGTCTGACAGAGTTTCTAACGTGATGATGAACGAGTGAAAGAGAGCAGTGACCTCACGGCGCCTGATGATGATGATGATGATGATGATGGCGCTCGTTGCTGTGAGGCACCGAAAGGAGTGGAACACCTTCATCAGTGCATCCTCACAGGAAACACGACGTGGGTCGCACATACTGAGCGCTGCAGCCTTAGAGGGCATCGCCATGGTAACACCGCCAGCCTTTCCATCACGCTCTGCAGAACACGGTTACTGTTGCTAGGAGACTGTGTGAGGTAACTCACGGTTACCCTGCTGTTCTGTACGCTCTGTGTAACACATTCTCAGGTCCACGCCGGCGTGCAGCTGGGACGCTGACGGACGTGAGAACACGAGCTGATTGGCTGGTGGAGTCGATGCTACAGTCACTGCTTTTAAACCATCACAGAAGAAGAAAATAATGCGCCGAGGTGATGTCATTAACATGATGACATCAGACCGCCGCTGTGATCCGCAGACTGCCCCCCCCCCCCCCATCTGCCTAATAAGCGGTAACCATAGAAACCAGTAACACCCCCCCACCACCACCGTCCGTGAGCATGCTCAGACACATCCTGCTGTCTTTGTGCAGATCACAGTTTCTCAACCCGGGGCTCGGGGCCCGCGTCAGGCCGTTCTCTATAGGACACAGTTTGAAACGAGTCCTGCAGAGGAGTGAAGGCGGGGCTGCACCTGCGAGTCTCACCTCAGGTGTTTAAAGGTGCAGTCAGTCCTGTTTGTGTCTTCAGCGCCGTCATGTTCATCTACGATCAGCCACTCAGCTTTCTAAAGCGGTCTGATCCAGAATCAGTGCTCTAACCTCCCAGCCCCCTTCAACTACCCGCGTTACTCAGCGAAGTACCTCCACCTGTGCAAAGGGCCTCAGGTGAGCTGGGGCCACGCAGCTAGCAGCTAACGTTAGGGATCACGGGTTCAGTTTCTGGAACCATGTGGTCTCCTGGAGCAGATTCAGCCTCCTGTGATGATGCTCTGTGAGTCCACTACCTGTAGTCCACATCCTGGAGCTGCACTGATCACATTTATTGATTTGGGATATTCACGTAATAATATACAAGCTCCGCCCCCTCACACAGGTAGGAAGGCACGTCCATAACACACACATACATACTCACACGCACGCGCACACACGCTGCTCCAACACGCTGCATGACGTAATGCATGTGTGTGTAAATTCAGGCCTGTTCTTGCTGACACCATCGATCTATCGATCAGCTGATCGGCGGCTCTGCACCCATCAGGCTCTGCACGGTCTGACCGCTGATGACGTCATCGCCGGATGACTGACAGGTCGCTGTTTCTGCAGAGACCGTCACGGCTCGCGGATCGATCACAGCCCTGTCACGTCACGTTACAAAGCGATAAGAACCAATAAGGGATCGATGAGACTCACCGCGGGCTGAGGAAGGTTCCGCTCCGGGTCCGGTTCGGTCTGCAGCGGCTCCTCCGTCACAGAGCGGCGGACAGCGGACTCATCCTCCGATCCTCTGACCGGGAGTGGATGCTGAGAGGGGGGGGGGGCTCGGCTGCTGTCGGAGAACTTCGGCCGGTCGGAGATGAAGCTGGTCACGTGTGAATGAAGCAGAGACAAGTGAACGTGCTAGATATACTGATTTAAACTACTGTTACTATTCCAACATCACAGATATCTATAGGCTATCAATCAGATCATCAACACTTCAGCTCCACCTGGAGACACCAGGAGACACCTGCAGACACCTGGAGACACCCGGAGACACCTGCAGACACCAGGAGACACCAGGAGACACCCGGAGACACCCGGAGACACCTGCAGACACAAGGAGACACCCGGAGACACCCGCAGACACCAGGAGACACCTGCAGACACCTGGAGACACCTGGAGACACCTGGAGACACCAGGAGACACCTGGAGACACCTGCAGACACCTGGAGACACCTGGAGACACCTGCAGACTCCAGGAGACACCTGGAGACACCTGGAGACACCTGGAGACACCTGGAGACACCCGCAGACACCCGCAGACACCTGCAGACACCTGGAGACACCCGGAGACACCTGGAGACACCTGGAGACACCAGGAGACACCAGGAGACACCTGCAGACAACAGGAGACACCAGGAGACACCTGCAGACACCCGGAGACACCAGGAGACACCCGGAGACACCTGCAGACAACAGGAGACACCAGGAGACACCTGCAGACACCAGGAGACACCAGGAGACACCAGGAGACACCTGGAGACACCCGGAGACACCTGCAGACACCAGGAGACACCTGGAGACACCCGCAGACACCAGGAGACACCAGGAGACACCTGGAGACACCTGCAGACACCTGGAGACACCTGGAGACACCTGGAGACACCTGGAGACACCCGCAGACACCCGGAGACACCCGGAGACACCCGGAGACACCAGGAGACACCAGGAGACACCAGGAGACACCCGGAGACACCAGGAGACACCCGGAGACACCTGCAGACACCCGGAGACACCAGGAGACACCAGGAGACACCTGCAGACACCTGGAGACACCTGCAGACACCTGGAGACACCAGGAGACACCTGGAGACACCTGCAGACACCTGGAGACACCTGCAGACACCAGGAGACACCCGGAGACACCAGGAGACACCAGGAGACACCCGGAGACACCAGGAGACACCCGGAGACACCTGCAGACACCAGGAGACACCCGGAGACACCCGGAGACACCCGGAGACACCCGCAGACACCAGGAGACACCAGGAGACACCTGCAGACACCAGGAGACACCCGGAGACACCCGGAGACACCTGCAGACACCAGGAGACACCCGGAGACACCAGGAGACACCAGGAGACACCCGCAGACACCCGCAGACACCAGGAGACACCCGGAGACACCCGGAGACACCTTCAGACACCAGGAGACACCCGGAGACACCCGCAGACACCAGGAGACACCCGGAGACACCCGGAGACACCTTCAGACACCACGAGACACCCGGAGACACCTGCAGACACCAGGAGACACCCGGAGACACCTGCAGACAACAGGAGACACCCGGAGACACCTGCAGACACCCGGAGACACCCGGAGACACCTGCAGACACCAGGAGACACCTGGAGACATCTGGAGACACCAGGAGACACCTGCAGACAACAGGAGACACCCGGAGACACCCGGAGACACCTGCAGACACCAGGAGACACCCGGAGACACCTGCAGACACCAGGAGACACCTGGAGACACCAGGAGACACCTGCAGACACCAGGAGACACCCGGAGACACCCGGAGACACCTGCAGACACCAGGAGACACCCGGAGACACCCGGAGACACCTGCAGACACAAGGAGACACCCGGAGACACCCGCAGACACCTGCAGACACAAGGAGACACCCGGAGACACCCGCAGACACCAGGAGACACCTGCAGACACCAGGAGACACCTGGAGACACCCGGAGACACCTGCAGACACCAGGAGACACCCGGAGACACCCGGAGACACCTGCAGACACAAGGAGACACCCGGAGACACCCGCAGACACCTGCAGACACAAGGAGACACCCGGAGACACCCGCAGACACCAGGAGACACCTGCAGACACCAGGAGACACCTGGAGACACCCGGAGACACCTGCAGACACCAGGAGACACCCGGAGACACCCGGAGACACCTGCAGACACAAGGAGACACCCGGAGACACCCGCAGACACCTGCAGACACAAGGAGACACCCGGAGACACCCGCAGACACCAGGAGACACCTGCAGACACCAGGAGACACCTGGAGACACCCGGAGACACCTGCAGACACCAGGAGACACCCGGAGACACCCGGAGACACCTGCAGACACAAGGAGACACCCGGAGACACCCGCAGACACCTGCAGACACAAGGAGACACCCGGAGACACCCGCAGACACCAGGAGACACCTGCAGACACCAGGAGACACCTGGAGACACCCGGAGACACCTGCAGACACCAGGAGACACCCGGAGACACCCGGAGACACCTGCAGACACAAGGAGACACCCGGAGACACCCGCAGACACCTGCAGACACAAGGAGACACCCGGAGACACCCGCAGACACCAGGAGACACCTGCAGACACCAGGAGACACCTGGAGACACCCGGAGACACCTGCAGACACCAGGAGACACCCGGAGACACCCGGAGACACCTGCAGACACAAGGAGACACCCGGAGACACCCGCAGACACCAGGAGACACCTGCAGACACCAGGAGACACCTGGAGACACCAGGAGACACCTGCAGACACCTGGAGACACCTGGAGACACCTGGAGACACCAGGAGACACCTGGAGACACCTGCAGACACCTGGAGACACCT
>NC_060153.1:33860669-33866308 GCF_021292245.1 Micropterus dolomieu
AGGAGACACCCGGAGACACCTGCAGACACCCGGAGACACCTGCAGACAACAGGAGACACCCGGAGACACCTGCAGACACCAGGAGACACCTGGAGACATCTGGAGACACCAGGAGACACCTGCAGACACCAGGAGACACCCGGAGACACCTGCAGACACCAGGAGACACCCGGAGACACCAGGAGACACCTGCAGACACCAGGAGACACCCGGAGACACCTGCAGACACCAGGAGACACCTGGAGACACCCGGAGACACCTGGAGACACCAGGAGACACCTGCAGACACCAGGAGACACCAGGAGACACCCGCAGACACCTGCAGACACCAGGAGACACCCGGAGACACCTGGAGACACCAGGAGACACCTGCAGACAACAGGAGACACCCGGAGACACCCGGAGACACCTGCAGACACCAGGAGACACCCGGAGACCCCTGCAGACACCAGGAGACACCTGGAGACACCAGGAGACACCTGCAGACACCAGGAGACACCCGGAGACCCCTGGAGACACCAGGAGACACCTGCAGACACCAGGAGACACCTGCAGACACCAGGAGACACCCGGAGACACCTGCAGACACCAGGAGACACCTGCAGACACCCGGAGACACCTGCAGACACCAGGAGACACCTGCAGACACCAGGAGACACCAGGAGACACCTGCAGACACCTGGAGACACCAGGACACCCAGTAGTAGTAGACGTACAGGCAGTACAGCGCGGGGCACAACCTGATGTAGTTTCTCAGGGTCGAGCAGCTCCTGCTCCAGGTCAGTTTATCAAAGAGCCAGCAGACGGTGCAGGTACCAGATATAAAGTTGGGAAAGCAGCAAAATTAAAAAGGAGGTATTCAGCAATGTCATTTTGGATGTAAGAAAGGAGTTAGGGATCAACGATTGGCTCGCTAGTCCAGCTGCTTTAATGGCAGCTGTTCCACCATGGTTATACCTCAGCCTGGAGGTGATATCTCTACTGAAACAGGTTTGTTCAAGTAAAAACATTTTAGATATGCAAACTCATGCTGCATGAGAAATATGGGTACTACATCCATTTATTTACAGATGGTTCTAAGAACCCAGAGAACTGAAGATCCAGCTGTGCTTCTTACATTACAGAATTAAAAGGTGTTTGAAAGATTAATGATCATTTGTCGGTGTCTGCAGCAGAAATGACGGCAGTCTTGTTTGCACTACAGTGGAAGTCAAACCCATGAGAATGAGAATTTGTTCAGGTCTAGCGCAGCTCTGGCCAGTCTCAACAGTACAGCGTCAAAATGTAGGGAGTATATATTGTTTGAAATATTCTTATCTTTATACAGAGTGAGTAGTCTGGGGGTTGATGTTCAGTTTTTATGGGTCCCAGCACACATTGGCATCCAAGGGCCCGAGATGGCCGAGCCTTTAGCAAAAAATGGGTTGAAAGTAAATCAGGTAGAGGCGGCAGTGCCAGTTAGCAAAGCAGAGATCAAAGCATATGTGAGATGCAGTGGCAGAGTTTATGGGATAAAGGAAATAAAGGAAGACCTTTATAAAAGACTGAGCAGAAAGTGGGGAAGAGCAGAGAGAGTCAATTCAGCAGAATCAGACTGGGTTAAGTTAAATGCATCTCTGTACCTTGTTGGAAAACATTCATCTGCCACATTCTGCCGGTCAGCGATGTTTTAGTTTAGCACTCTGCTCGTTAGCTTGTGAAGCCTGCAGTCAAGCAGAAACTGTGGAGCATGTGCTGCTTGAGTGCACTAAATACTCAAACGAAAGACTGGCTTTAAGAAACGGACTGGAACATGAAGGAATGAAACAAATGGACATTAAAACTATTTTCTCAAATAACTCCGGAAAGATGGTGTTTAAACACATCTCATCTTTTCTACAACAGACTGGACTGAACACAAGGATTGAGCCAGATGTAACTACGATACAGTAGGTGGCGATAATGCTCCATCGGGTTGCAAGTCACCATCTGCTCGGGGGCCTGCGCCTGCTGGTAACGTCACATAATGTGATTGGCTGTATGTCGAAGTGTTTACCGATACTAGTTTTGGGTGACTTAGTGTTACGACTCTAATGTTAGCTGCCGATCCGCTAACGTGTGTGTGTGTATGCTATTTCCATATTGCCAAAGCAAACGTGAAATAAAAGCAAAAATATTTAATAAAGACCCCGAGAACCGGGGCACTATGTAGTTTGTCAGAGCAGCTTAAGTTAGCTACCGTTAGCTTAACGTGATCGGCAGCTAACATTAGCGTTGTACCATTAATACACAGCTAATGTCAGGCTGTGTTAAGTCCCGTTTATTAAGTAGAGCTGCATTTCATTGTGTAAGTTCTCCCAGAGCCGTTAAATAAGATTATTTAACGGCTCTGGGGCCTCCATAGTTGATCCGAGGACCCCCAATCACAATTAGCCACTTCATCACTTTATGTGACGTTACCAGCAGGCGCAGGCCCCCGAGCAGATCTGGTACCTACACCGGTCTCTCGACAATTTTTAGAGAGTTTGGACTTGTTTTCGTCGAGACACACAGGGAAGAGTATTTTCACGGCATAAAAGGAAATTTATGTATCATACTTATTTTTCACTGAATCCAATCATGGATTATCTTAATACCTGTCTTTTTGCCTAAAATGTAGTACAGTTTTGAAACACCTGACCAACTACTGGCAACTGTCAGTGAGGCTTAAAGACGAATCACCAGAGCAGGGTCATTTGTAACCCCCTGTCAATGTTTATTTATATTTTGATGTGTGGATATAATCCATCTATCCATTGGTCCACGCATGATAGACCAGGAGTTAGATGGAAAGACGTCTCTCTTTCCTTATATGAGAGATATTATCATGGATGGAAAGAGATAATATCTACAAATATCAATCCATCTATTTATCGACTCACGGTGGATGGTTGGTTGAAGGTTAGATGGATGTGTGGATATCTGTCATATATATTTTCATAAACAGTTCACCTATAGATATAATTAAATTTAATCAGATATAATTTTATTAACTGGACAGACTTTTCTAGCAAGTGTTACAACTAACCCCGCCCCTGGGGTAAGTCGACATTCAGCGCAATTGTACAAGAACGGTAGGTCCTAGAAACAAACTTCAAGTGTTCATTCATAGCAGAGATGTGTGTGTGTGTGTGTTTGTGTGTGTGTGCTTGCGTAAAAATATGATTTATCAAACTCAAATATTTTTTTTATTTTTTAGTCCAAACCAAAATGTGTTAGGTTGTGCCCCGCTCGCCCAGCAGCACAAGTGATCAGTAATTCTGTGAAAAGTAAAAATTACTCAGATCCTTTATTTAAGTAAAAGTACTGCAGTATTAAAATACTGTGTTACAAGTAAAAACCCTGCATTTTAAAATCGTGGCTCAAAGTGTGGAAGTATAATGGAGGCGGTGTAACGGAGTGAGTATTTAATACTTCATAGTATTTTAACACAGTAATCTGTAATCTGTGACTGCAGCCGTCGGGTACATGTGGTGAAGTATTAAATAGTATGACATGAAAATACTACAAGTACAGTATAAGTACCTGAAAACTGTACTGAAATACAAACAGTCATACAGTCATGTTAGCAGGAGTTTCAGCAGCATCAGTACTACAGTAGTACTTTATTATTAGTGTTAGTATAAATCTCTTCTCTGTGGTGATTTATTATGTAGGAATAAACCAATCGGCCACATGGGGGCGCCTCAACACCCTCTGATCTGATCCGGATCTGATCCTGTGAAACCTGGAGGAAGCTTTAGTCTACCCTTCTCACCTGTCTCTGTTCACCTGTAATTCAGATCCTGTAGAGGACTCCAGGTCCTGCTCTGCTCCCAAAGCTTCACACAGACCCTCTTAAAGGTTTGCTGAGACACCTGGGTTCTCCTGAACGCTTTAAAACCCCTCTAAGCCCCTCATGCTCTATAGGGACACACTAAAGGCCCCCTCAAGGATCCAGGTACCTCTCTGGAAACCTCCCAGGGATCATTGGGAACTTTAAAATGGACCTGGACCCTCCTGAGGAGACACAGGAGACCACGTGGAACCCCAGGACCTCCTCCTCCATGAAACAGCGAAAAACATGCAGCTTTTTTCTTTATTTATGGTGCTGCTCAGCTCAGGAAGGTTTCCCGTCCAGAACAGAACCAGGCCTCCTGAGAAGGACACCTGATCGTGAGTCCTGCCCCTTTCCAACGACTTCAGAAGAATATTTCTCACTTGTAAAGACTCTGAATCCCTCGTCTACAGCTTGTACAACACTACTACTACATGTAGTCACTAGAGAATCAGAAGAAATCACAAGGGTCCAGGCTGAAGACCAGGGCCTGATGGTTGAGACCTGGCCCTCAGACGGCATCAGACCTGATTCGGTCGTGGACGTCTCCGCCTGGACTGAGGAACACAAACCATCACCTGTGAACTCGTCTCTTGTCCACAAATACAAGCTGAAAGTCCACCATGGAGACGTCTATAAACCAGAACCAGAACTAGCTCCTGTGGGCCGAGCTCATTAAAGATGGACTGAGGACAAGAGGAAAGCAGTCCTGAGGGTTAGTCGCTGCGTCCTCGGGACTAAAGAGGGGTGGGCCATCCAGCTGGTTCTCAGAGTACAGCATGGTCTGGGGGGGGCGCGGTGTGAAGGCACCACCAACCATAAAGGTTCAGAGCGACACATACTGCCAAGCAGACGGCGTCTTCTTCTTATTTCAGCAGGACGAAGCTAAACCGGGCTCTGAAGGTGTTCAGCAGCACGTCCCTGCAGGGATGAGTCCGGGTCCTGAGCTGGTCTGCCTGCAGGAATCCAGGTCCCAGCAGTCGGCCTCCTCAGGACGCTCAGAGAGTTTTAATTATGATATAATTATAACTATTCATGTAGCTGCCCGACAGCGGCTACATGTCAGAGGTCGCACGCCTCTGGAGCAGCGAGGCATTCAGAGTCCTGCTCAGGGACACGCTGGTGGGCGGGTCACAGTGGATTCAAACCCGGGTCTCTCACACCAAAGGCATGTGTCTTATCCACTGCCCCCCCGCCATGAAGAAGAGCTGATGCAGCAGAGCGGGAAAAAGAACCTGAACCTGAAAAACTCAAAATGGACATTTTCCAAAACATTTTTCAGTTTCAGCATTTAAAAAGTCTTTATTTCAGTTAGACAGGAAGTTTCAGTGTTTCATCACTTTCTGTTTCCATTTTAGGTCGTGACTTCTGGGAAACAGGCTTCACACTGCAGCAGCTTCCAGGCACACTGACGTTATCACACACACACACACAGTATCACACACACACAGAGTAACACACACACACACACACACACACAGTATCACACACACACACAGTAACACACACACACAGTATCACACACACACACACACACACACACAGTATCACACACACACACAGTATCACACACAGTAACACACACACACACAGTAACACACACAGTAACACACACAGTATCACACACACACACAGTAACACACACAGTAACACACACAGTATCACACACACACACAGTATCACACACACACACAGTAACACACACAGTAACACACACAGTATCACACACACACACACAGTATCACACACACACACACACACACACACACACAGTATCACACACACACACACACACACACACACA
>NC_060153.1:33866408-33870589 GCF_021292245.1 Micropterus dolomieu
AGTAACACACACACACACACACACACAGTAACACACACACACACAGTATCACACACACACACACACACACACACAGTAACACACACACACACACACACACACACACAGTAACACACACACACACAGTATCACACACACACACACACACACAGTATCACACACACACAGAGTAACACACACACACACACACACACACACACACAGTATCACACACACACAGTATCACACACACACACAGTATCACACACACACAGAGTAACACACACACACACACACACACACACGGCTCTCTAACATTCTGACTACATGATGTGGAAACGCTGATCCTGAATCCACTGAGACTGGTTAGGTAACAACACACACGGGGTGTTGTGTTGCCATGGTAACCAGCGGCGTGTCATCACATCACAGGATGCAGCTGTTCGGAGGAGTCGGCTCTGCTGTGGAGTTTACTTGCATTCAACTAAAGCGTTTTACCAGAACTTACAGCTGTTTCAGTCCAAACTCTGACTGAGGTCAGAACAGGAACTCTCTGAGACACAAACACTCTGTTTCAGCTCAAAGCTTGATTTATGGGACAAATGTGTGTGTCAGGTCTAAACTGTAAAGTATGAGAAGTAAAGGTACTCCTGCAGAGTAAAAGTACTCCTGCAGAGTAAAAGTACTCCTGCAGAGTAAAAGTACTCCTGCAGAGTAAAAGTACTCCTGCAGGAGTAAAGGTTCTCATGCTTTGTGAGGTCTGTCAGCAGGACAGCAGGACAACAACTTCTAAAATGTTTGTTTTCTGAATGGAGTTTGGATCGATCAGGGCTATGCTATGCTAACCAACGACAGCTGGAATAAAGTTACAGACACGTTTTCTGAACTCACCCGGTAGTTCAACGTCCTCACTTTCTTTTCTCCAAGTAATGTCCAGTTTTGTCTATTTGTCAGTTTTGTTTATATAAATATGAAGTCGTAGTCTGACAGAGCTAACGACGCTAACATCGACAGTGGAACCGGATGTGCACGGAAGCTGCTGAGAAGCTCCAGTGAAGATAAATCAATGTTGAAATCCCAAAAACTAAAGTAAAAAGCTAATTTAATAAAAGCAGTTAACTCCGAGCTCCTCCTGTGAGTAAACAGCGTAGTTGTCAGAGCAAAGTCCAGTCTGACTACAGGTGTTTATTTGTCCAATGGTTGCAGTGCTGCTCCCTGCTGGGAGAAGCAATGGAAATACTCAGGTAAAGTACAAGTACCTCAGAATCTAGCACTCATGTAAACTAAAGAATGAATGTCGATTAATAGAGAGAGACTTTCTGCCCTGAGTTCAGCCTCACAGGCAGGTGATGTCTCAGCAGAAAAGGTTATTAGAAACACTTCCTGTTGTCATCAGAGACTCCTCCAACCGAAGGGATGAAAACGTTTCAGCCGAACGTTTTGAACTTGTTTCTTCTGTCATGAAATAAAAACAAAGATAGAAGTCAGGAATCGGACGTGAGATTCTGGTTTATTTAATAAAAACACATTCAGCGCAGAGACCAAAGTGAAACAGGTTCAGAGGTCACGCAGCTGCTTCTTTCATGCTGTTTCTCTTTAATGACATGACGAAGAACATCCAGTCCAACATGCTGATGTTTCCTGACTGAAGCCTCCAGCAGACAAGAAGAAGAAGACAGGAAGTGATGTAACGTCCCTGCAGACACCTGGCTGGACGCCGTCCTGATGCTCCGGTTATATAACAGAGCAGCTCTCTGACTTGATTTACGTGAACGATATCTGCAATGCTTTTCTGACTCGTCATCATTTCAGATTTCTTAATTAAATCATTTCTTAAACAGCTTCAGCAGGTCTGCAGGAGGACCGGCCCGGAGTTACAGTGAGCCCAGAAACCAAAGACCAGCATAGACGTAGTCCTGAACCTCATCTGGACTGTATCTGATCCCAGACCCTGTAGATGACCATCACATTCTCATCTCAATGCGTCATAACTGAAGCTTTCAGACAGCGTGACAAAGCGTGAGGATTTTACGCTACGTTAGCACATCGGCCGTGAGCGCAGATTAGCCGGTCGACACGCATAAAGTCAGTGACATAGGTTTAGATACTAACTAAACTAGTGCTAGCTAACTAGCACTTCCGGTCCGTCCCAGAGCGTCTCTATGAGCGTCAAATAACTACGTTTTGTCACTTTTTTTGAAAACGCTGGTATTGGACGCCCTGTGATGAGGACGTGGAAACGTGGTCTAAATGTTTGAAGTCAGATGTTTACGGCAAACTGTTTAACATTTATTCTTTAAATCTCGCTATTTAAAAGCTACTAGAACTTATTTCTATTCCCATTTTATTAGTAACTAAGTGCACATGTTTCCTATTGAAATCTTTCAGGCTCTGCAGTTTAGATGTTACCTATTTAACTCTTACTGGTAACGATTCCATTAGTTACTAGTAAGAGTTAAAATGTTCATCAACAGGCTGTCATTAATGAATGATTAGTAACCCAAAACAATGAAAATGTTACTACTGTCTTTTGGAACGGGAAAATTGAGTACTAGTATCTAATCAGTTGTTTCTAGTAAAACAGGAATAGCTACTAGTAACTAATGGACGAAGTCCTCCAACCTAAATGACAACTTAAGTCGTTTTAACGAACCTCCAAATACGACTCATATTAGCGTTTCCTGAAATAACACCCCTACCTGTGAAGGTCAACGCCTTTACGCTAATATAGCTAGCTAGCTAACGTACCTAATGCTACTTAACCTGTTGAAGACGGGAACTGAACGCCGGTCTCAGGAGAAACACGGCTGACTTGCTATCCCACCGCCACCGGAGTACAACCTTCTGGTTACTTATAATACGTGACGTCTTAGTCATGTTTTGTGCTGTATGGACACTAGAGGGCGCTGCCACAATAAACATAAACAATAGTAGCTTCTAATTAGTGAGTAGAAGGGTTGAAGGACTAAATGTTAAAATGGTTCACTGCAGATGTTTAAATCTTGAAGCACTTTCCTGGAAGAGTCCAGGTTTCACAGCAAAGACGAACTCAAACTAACGGAGCCACTGGAAGAAACATGTTCAAGGCCTGGAAAGTGTCCTGGAAACAGATTCCTGTGAAACTGTGGAAGTTTCTAGAAGGCGTACGGGCCAACGATGATAGTGAGGCGGAGCAGAGAGCTGGATCGATAGCTGAGGCCGGAGTTCTGCGTCACCATCTCCAGGTCCAGGACGTGCTCTCTGGGACCAATCAGAGGGCGCGTCATCACCAGCATGGCGCTCACGTTACTGGATCGCTGCAACGACAACCATCATCAGAGACAACTGTCTGAGAACGGGTTACTATTCCAGATTACAGATCAGACTGAAGATCACAGTTAACGTCTTGTTAAAGAATTAAGAGTCAGAACAAAGTGAAGTTAAGATGATCCTCCTGAAGCTGGTCAGGTTAGCGGAGACGGGAGTTTTTTGGTGTTCTAGAAATGTAAGTTATGTAAGTATGTTTGGCGGCTCACCCTGAGGAAGAACTGTCCCTCCTCATTGCCGGCTTTGATCCGGAAGGTGTTGTGCATGTTGGGGAAGACGCTGGTGGCCTGGATCTGGAAGATGTCCGCCGGCACCGAACGCTCCGACGTGATGCTCATGTACTTGTAGACGATGGTGGGAGGAAGTCCTCTGCACGCGCTCAGAGACTGACAGCTGCAGCGACTACAGACAACACATCAACACAGTTAAGATCCAACAGGAGAGTTTCGTGTCATACAGCTCTGATGTCGCAGGTCTGATGTATGGTTAGCAAGATGTCTATAAAGATTCTCAGTCATCCAGGTCATAGTTATCCAACGAAGGTTGCCCTTGATTTTGACCTTCGTTGGATGTATGGTTCAGTGATCAGGAGACTCTGTGGGTCAAACCCCCCGCAGTGTCCCAGTCACACCCCTCCTGGACCCGTCAAACCCCCAGCAGTGTCCCAGTCACACCCCTCCTTGACCCATCAAACCCCCCGCAGTGTCCCAGTCACACCCCTCCTGGACCCGTCAAACCCCCCGAAGTGTCCCAGTCACACCCCTCCTTGACCCATCAAACCCTCCGCAGTGTCCCAGTCACACCCCTCCTGGACCCGTCAAACCCCCCGAAGTGTCCCAGTCACACCCCTCCTTGACCCATCAAACCCTCCGCAGTGTCCCAGTCACACCCCTCCT
>NC_060153.1:33870689-33881483 GCF_021292245.1 Micropterus dolomieu
CCCCTCCTGGACCCATCAAACCCTCCGCAGTGTCCCAGTCACACCCCTCCTGGACCCATCAAAGCCCCCAGAGTCCCAGTCTCACCCCTCCTGGACCCATCAAACCCTCCGCAGTGTCCCAGTCACACCCCTCCTGGACCCATCAAAGCCCCCAGAGTCCCAGTCTCACCCCTCCTGGACCCATCAAACCCTCCGCAGTGTCCCAGTCACACCCCTCCTGGACCCATCAAAGCCCCCAGAGTCCCAGTCTCACCCCTCCTGGACCCATCAAACCCTCCGCAGTGTCCCAGTCACACCCCTCCTGGACCCATCAAAGCCCCCAGAGTCCCAGTCTCACCCCTCCTGGACCCATCAAACCCTCCGCAGTGTCCCAGTCACACCCCTCCTGGACCCATCAAAGCCCCCAGAGTCCCAGTCTCACCCCTCCTGGACCCATCAAACCCTCCGCAGTGTCCCAGTCACACCCCTCCTGGACCCATCAAAGCCCCCAGAGTCCCAGTCACACCCCTCCTGGACCCATCAAAGCCCCCAGAGTCCCAGTCTCACCCCTCCTGGACCCATCAAACCCTCTGCAGTGTCCCAGTCTCACCCCTCCTGGACCCATCAAACCCTCCGCAGTGTCCCAGTCACACCCCTCCTGGACCCATCAAAGCCCCCAGAGTCCCAGTCTCACCCCTCCTGGACCCATCAAACCCTCCGCAGTGTCCCAGTCACACCCCTCCTGGACCCATCAAAGCCCCCAGAGTCCCAGTCTCACCCCTCCTGGACCCGTCAAACCCCCCGCAGTGTCCCAGTCTCACCCCTCCCCGTTCTGGACGTAGGGCTCCTGGCAGGGGTTTCTGGGATAGCAGCGGTAACCTCCGAAATAGTTCCAGCACACCTGGTCCTCGTGGCAGTTTGGTCCTGTTTCACACTCGTTAATGTCTGTGGACAGAACCAGAAAGTCGACATCAGAACCATAACACATTTTAGAGAAGCAGGTTCTCAACAGGTCAGTTCGCCTGCAGGAGAACACATGAATGATAGATGTAAACTAATGCATTAACACTTAGGAGGAAGAGTTCACCTCTTTTATTTTGGTAAACCCTCCTCTTGTCTCTAAACTTGCTTCCTGGTATAATTTTTGAATGTGGACTCCAACATCTGTAAAACTGTTGATTTGGTGAAGTTGTGATAATAAAAATAAGAAAGCATTCATTTTTGAATAGACAGACTTTAACTGCCGTTAAATCTTTTCATTTATGTATGTGTTTATTTATTTGTTGGTGTTGTTTGTTTTCTCATTTCTCTGTTGGTATACATGCTTCCTGTACTGTTGTTGTGTTTGTCATATAATATTGTGTTAATAAAGTTTTTTTTCTAACTTTGCTTTCTGACTGTGTGCTCCGTGATGGTGTGATAAAGTTCTTACTTAGTGGGTCTGGTCCCGCCCCTCTGACCCAGTTTCCAGCCTGGATTTTCTAGATCATCTCTTTCCCCTTGAACGTTGCCTGTTTTTTGGACATTGGATTTTGGATTTGTTTGCTGGTGTTGGATCTCTGACCTTGTTATGACCTTTGCCTGCCTCTGTAACCTGACTTGGTTTTACCAAATGGGCTCAAGCCCCCAGCGACCATGTACACAGGATAAGCAGTTGACGATGGATGGTTTTACCAAATGTGTTATTTATTTTTTGAGGGAAAATGCACATTTATCAACATCGCTGTAAATATTTCCACATTAGCCAAAAATATATAAACTGTTGTTGGCCAGATGTTAACCACTGAAATGATGTCAGTTTGTGGCTGCAAGTAGTAATAATGGCATCATGCTAAATGCTAAGCTACTGTAACAGTAGCACTACAAGCTCAGAAGTTACTCAGTGATGTTCAGTCACACAGTTTTCACTTACATGTTTAAAAATCACAAACCGTTAATATCAAACTTAAAACAAGGTAAAAATATTGGATATTTTGTTGGATATATTGGATATATAAGTGCTCTAAAATACCAGACGTGTTAGCTGCAGGCGCGTTGGTTGCAGGTGTGTTGGTTGCAGGCATGTTGGCTGCAGGCGTGTTGGCGTGTACCTTGACACATGCGTGTTCCCTGCACCTGGTATCCTTCAGGACAGACACAACTGTAGGAGCCGGGCTGGTTCACACACCTCCACTGACAGATATAGGACGACTGCAGGCATTCGTCCAGGTCTGAGAAACAGCGGACAGCAACAGATGACAACAAACCATCAAACAGCAGACTGTGTGTTAAACTGAAGGTTTCATGTCGTAAAAACTTTACTCACTCTGTTGCTCGGCTGTTGCTCTAGCTGTTGCGCTTTAGTTGTCCTTTAGTTGCTCTAGCTGTTCTGTTGTTGCTTTAGTTGCTCTAGCTGTTCTGTTGTTGCTCTTTAGTTGCTCTAGCTGTTCTGTTGTAGCTCTTTAGTTGTCCTTTAGTTGCTCTAGCTGTTCTGTTGTTGCTCTTTAGTTGTCCTTTAGTCGCTCTAGCTGTTCTGTTGTTGCTGTAGTTGCTCTAGCTGTTCTGTTGTTGCTCTGGTTGTCCTTTAGTTGCTCTAGCTGTTCTGTTGTTGCTCTTTAGTTGTCCTTTAGTTGCTCTAGCTGTTCTGTTGTAGCTCTTTAGTTGTCCTTTAGTCGCTCTAGCTGTTCTGTTGTTGCTTTAGTTGCTCTAGCTGTTCTGTTGTAGCTCTTTAGTTGCTCTAGCTGTTCTGTTGTTGCTCTAGTTATCCTGTTGTTGCTCTAGCTGTTCTGCTGTTCTAGTTGCTCTTTAGTTGTCCTTTAGTTGCTTTAGCTGTTCTGTTGTTGCTCTTTAGTTGTCCTTTAGTTGCTCTAGCTGTTCTGTTGTAGCTCTTTAGTTGTCCTTTAGTCGCTCTAGCTGTTCTGTTGTAGCTCTAGTTGTCCTGTTGTTGCTCTAGCTGTTCTGTTGTTGCTCTAGCTGTTCTGCTGTTCTAGTTGCGCTTTAGTTGTCCTTTAGTTGCTCTAGCTGTTCTGCTGTTCTAGTTGCTCTAGCTGTTCTGTTGTTGCTCTTTAGTTGTCCTTTAGTTGCTCTAGCTGTTCTGTTGTAGCTCTTTAGTTGTCCTTTAGTCGCTCTAGCTGTTCTGTTCTTGCTCTAGTTGTCCTGTTGTTGCTCTAGCTGTTCTGCTGTTGCTCTAGCTGTTCTGCTGTTCTAGTTGCGCTTTAGTTGTTCTTTAGTTGCTCTAGCTGTTCTGCTGTTCTAGTTGCTCTAGCTGCTCTAGCTGTTCTGTTGTTGCTCTTAAGTTGTCCTTTAGTTGCTCTAGCTGTTCTGCTCAGAATCAGAAGGAGCTTTATTGCCAAGTAATTTGCTGTGGTGATAAGGTGGTACACGTAGACAAACATACAGTCGACATAAATAACTGTAGAAATATAAGAAATATGGAAGAACAACATTACAGATATATACATGAGCATTATTCTGGGTCTGTGCCGTGCAGAAGTAACGCAACGGAAGAGAATATTGTGTACATGTAAATATATAAACTGACAACATAAATATATACAACAACAAAGATCAACAATCTGTTGTTGTTGCTCTTGTTGGCCTTTAATTGTCCTTTAGTTGCTCTAGCTTCTCTTTAGTTGCTCTAGTTGTCCTTTAGTCGCTCTAGCTGTTCTGTTGTTGGTTTTTAGTTGCTCTAGCTGTTCTGCTGTTGCCCTATTTGCACTTTAGTTACTCTTTAGCTGCTCTACTTGTTCTGTTGTTGCTCTAGTTGCCTGCAGGTGGTCTGTATGTGGCCCAGCCCTTCATTTAAATAACCACAGTTGATCAGACGACTGCTGACCCTCACCTGGTGAATCGGACCTCTCTGATTGGTGCTCTTCTTTGTCTCTCACCTCTGCAGAAGTTGAACTCGTCTGCGGTGAATCCGATTGGACACGTGTAGAAGGTCTGCCCGGCCTGGAGTCTGGTGATCTGGTAGTTGCCACGGTGGCTGGGCACTGCAGGGATGGGGATGAAGTGTGGAGGAGGGGGGGGGCGGGTCACGGTGGGGGGGGCCTCCTCGCTGTTGCTGATGATGATCTGGGCGTTCAGCGGCAGACAGAAGTATCCACCGTAGTGGTTGATGCAACCCATCCCTCCTTTACAGGCGTCTGGCAGCGTCTCGCACTCGTTGATGTCTGGGAAACGTAGTCGGATAGACGGCACTTACAGAGTAACCTGCACAGAACCTTGTAGCTGCTGGGGCCCCTCAGGGTTCTGTGTTGGGCCCCCTGCTCCTCTCTCTTCACTCAGTCACACGGCTCTGTTATTCAAAGGCTTGGCTTTTCCTCCCAGAGCTGAGGTAATTAATGACTAATACTTAATAACTGATTACCTCACCAGCCCACTGGTCGGCCTTGTGGAAGAGATTGTTTCATTTTTGGAAAAGAGAAAAACCAACTGTTGTTTTCTTTAGAATGAGCCTTCTGACTCTCGGAGTTGGATCTTAGTCTCTCAGATGGTTTTTGTGGCCCTTTATTATTTGTCATTGATCTAAAATCATTGGTCAGAGACCTGCAGCAGGGTGTGACTCACCTTTACATTCCTGCTCCTCCAGGTTGAACTCGTAGCCCTCCGTACACTGTCAGAGAAGAAGGTTAGTTATCGATTAGTGATTGATCAAATGAACTGGAGCTGCACTTATCTGACAAACGTCACATCCTAAAGATCTGTGACTGTTACCGTTTCAGTAATCCTGTGAAAGTACCTGCAGGCTGTACATCTGGTTTAAAGATGTTTCATTGTAGCATAAATACACAGGTTACTGTTCAACTAAACACAAACTTATTTATGTGTTTGTCTCGGTGTTAGCACGGTTGCCTCGTGGCTTGACCTTCTGACCCAGGTCCTGGTTCAGATCTGGACTAGGGCCCGGGTGCTGCACAGTGGATTTGACTGTGAATGTGATGATCAAACTGAACAGGTCGTTTCACTGAGTTACGTTTTGTCTTCTCTGATTTACTGAATGTTCCTGCCTCAAAGTCTTGGAGCAGGCAGACCAGGTTTTGAGGATCTGGACCTGCAGCTCTTTTTCACAACCATCAATTTAACCCTTCAGCTGCTGCTCATCAGTCTGTTCAATTGTTAACTTTCTGTTACTTAATTCATCCACATTTACTCCAGTACTTCACTTTACTACAGTTTTGAGGTACTTTTACTTAAGTATTTGAATGTGCTGCTACTTCTGTCTGACAGCTTCAGCTTTTACATAAGAAACATCTGAAACATGATGTAGAAAGACATTCGACCTTCTGCTCCATTAAAACTCAGTCAGTAATAAATCACACAGCACTCTGACAGGGATCGTTCTGTACAGAACAATGAGATGAGAGACGCCGCGGTTCCTCGCGGGTCTTTTTCAAGTAGCGACTGTTAAAAAACGATAAAATATTCTTTGTGTGGTTCATCAACTGTGAGAAATTATCTGAAAGTCCCGCGAGGTGCGAACAACTCGACACAACACCAGTGAAGCTGGAGCTCCGTCTCTTCAGCAAGCGTTCCTCTGCTGCCACCGCACACATCCAGGGTTAGCGTTACAATCTAGGATTTATTCACACACTTTAAAAATATTTATTGGAAGTGTTATTCTTTTTACATGTTTATTTACAGCATTAAATGTTGAAATGTAGATTGTAACAGGCTGTATATTAACTTATTGGGAAAAAACTGGTAGTTCTGTGTAAAATCAGACGTTGAGAACCCCCATGTCGCCAAAATGGCGTGATCCTTGTTTCACTGCGAGATTGACAGTCGAATCAGGCTCCGCCCATCGAAGCATCGAATCTTCTACTATTGGGGGTCAGCCGTGTGTGTGTGTGTGTGGTCCACAGTCTAATTCCTCATATTTGTACACACACCTGGTAAATAATTTGAGTATTTTTGCAGAGTAGTTTTCCCAGTACCGCTGATAAATATCAGTGTATTATCTGATCAGTGGACTCACTGCGTAGGTGACGGGTTCGTCCAGCTGCTGAGCTGAAAGCATGAAGAGACTCAGCAGGAGAAAAATCTGCAGAGACTTCATCCTGAAGATCAAACTGAGAACAAAGAGTCACGAACACAGTATTCAGAGGATTTCACTTTGCATTATGGGAAATTGTGCTGACATTTACTATTTCACTGATCAGGATTCAAGTCTGGATCTATTCATATTTCTATAAGAAGTATTCAGATGCTAAACTTCAGTGAAGTACAAATACACACTGTAAAAGTGCTCCAGTGAGAACGTTACTAACGTAAAAGTACAATCAGGAGAATGTAGTTAAAGTATTGAAGTGAAGGTACTATCTAATCTGAAACCATGAAAAGTTTTACTTGATAAATGATTTCCCAGATCAAAGTAGTTAATAATTAATTTTCTGTTGATTAAATGAATAGACGGTTTCTTTACTTTAGAAATGTGTTAAATTGTTGAAAAGTTTGATTAATAACAAAACACATTTCATAAACTCTCCCTGTGTTTGATTCTGTAAAGCTGTCAGATAGATGTACTGCAGTATTTAGTGCAGTACTTCCCTCTGAGGTGGGTACAAGTAGAAAGTTGCATGAAAAGAAAACACTAAAGTAGCTACTGTAGTACTGATTTGTACTTGCAGTACTTGAGTAAAGTACTGTGTTAACAGGCTGAAATCTGAACCGTCTGTTCAGGAAGTCCTGAGAAGTCCCGCGGTCATTAAACGTGTCTGCAGCTTCATCAAAACACAAATGGTTTAAATTAAAATCTAAATCTGATCAAACAGATTCTGGTTCCGGAGTTCCAGGTCTAATAATCTGCGGACTGTCTCTAGTCCTCCTCAGACCCTGGTCCTCCTCTGCACACGGACCTACAGCAGGACCATGGTACAGGTATCTGAGGTGAACAGTGAAGAGGTCTTACCTGGACTGTCCTCTGCCGGTCTCTGAGCTGTAGGTGTGTTTGATCCGGAGGAGCGGGAGGCTGATAGACGGGCGGGGTTTGTGTCTCAGCCGCTGCAGAGACCGGAGCGGCGCGATGCGGTGCGCTGCCGCCCCCTGCTGCTCACTGCCGGAACCCGCAGCCTGGAGGAGACCCGGGACAGACAAGAACCAGAACTTTATATCAGACCACAGAAAAGTTTCTGACTGGCAGAAAATATCAGTCCCACGTTCAGGACTTTCTAACAGATTCATGGAGCATTTATTTAATATTCATTAGGGAGACCTGCGGGTTTGATCCAGACTCTGGAAAGAGTGTTTGACTTCATGCGGCGCAGCGCTGACCTAACGTGATGCATGCTGGACTTGAAACAAGGCATGCTGGTTAGAAATTGTGTCTTACTTTCGCCGGCGCTGCAAAACGTCACCATGTCACATGACACTGAAACCTCGCGGCAGCCAGGCGGCTGCAGGGAACCTCACTATCGCCTGGTCAGTCAGTGATCTTGAATGCACCTATTACCCCCCCGACACTCAGGGGTCAAAGGTCAGGCTGAAGCAGGCCGTCTTCTTCACGAGTTTTTCATAATCATAAAATCAATCAATAAAAACTTTATGACAGACTCCAGATCCAGATCCTTTCTGTAGAATAAACATTTATGGGCCGTTAAAAATAGTAAAATACACCAAACATACTTCGTAAATACGCTTAGTTTTACTGCACAGTGCATCACCATCCATCCATCGTCAGCCGCTTCTCCTGCGTACAGTCCCAGCTGCCATCGGGCGAAAGGCAGGGTCCACCCTGGACAGGTCGCCAGTCCATCGCAGGGCGATTACATCATCCTGTTTATTGATATTTGTATCATTATCATATTTTACCCCTCTCTCTGGAGCTCGATGCATGTACTGCACGGTCAGAGGTGGTACAACACCAGGTGGCTTAATGAGAAGAAGTTTTGGAGTCCTTGAATGATGAAGTCATCCTGAGGGAGCTGCTGTCAGAAATAAAACTGGACTAAAGTCAGTAAATAAATCACAGCATGAAGTAGCAGAAAATGGAAATGTGTGTGTGCTGTAGATTCCTCGTATGTCCACACACCTGGTCCTGAATCAGGTCAAAACAGACAGCAGTGTTTATGACATCATCAGTCAATCGGCCAATCCGATCCCCGGGGTGCGTTCCAATACGTGCTACTGCTCTTCAGGATTTTCCACCGCGTGACCTCTGAGCTGTGGTCTGGTCTCCTGCTGGGGAGCTCAGAGCTGAACCAGGATCAGGAGTCTATAATTATCTCAGATTAACTGCAGAGCAGCTTCAGCAGCGGCTCCTCACACGCTTCACTCCCAGCACCATCATGTCTGTCCGCAGCGCCGCCGCCGGCCCCCCCTGGAGGAACCACAGCTTCATTCTGGGGGGGGGCAGGGACCCTCCTCTGACCGACCAGGGCGAGACCATCATCGGAGTCTACCTGCTGCTGCTGGGTGGGTCCACGCTGCAACACACACACACTGCAGTACTACACAGTACTGAGTACTCAGTCCTCAAACTGCTCCTTTAAATGCTTCTGTCAGAGGAAAACCTCGTATCTCCAGAAACATTAAAGCCGCACTAACCAGCAGAAACTCTCATCAACACCTTTAAGTTTGGGACCAGACAGCAGCAACACGCTGCTTCATGGCGTGTTTGTGTCAGCTGGTGAAGGTGAGTCCAGGTTTCTCTCTCTGATCGGATCACAGACACCTTTGATGGAGGGAACGTGTGAATAATGCCACTCGGTCTCCTGATGTGAGGTGACTGGTTGTTTACAGGTGTGTTATGTGCCTGTGTGCAGTCTCCTCTGGTCTCGGGGTGTACCGGGACTCAATTCAACCCGGGACTTTGAGACGGAGAGGCCTTTTATGGAAGCGCCGTGTGGGGGGTGCAGAGAAAGACATTTTAATTTTAATATTTAGTGTTCATTCATTATGCTGAAGACCTTCAAGAAACTTTATTATGCCTGTCTCTTCAGTTTGTATGAGCAAGGCACCGCTGCGCTGAAGAAGACCAGGTCAGGCAGCCCGAGTCAGTCAGTGCTAAAATAGTGAAATGTAATCAGAAACTATGATGCAGTCTCATAAAATAGAGCTGTGTGTGCCTCAGCTGCAGGAGCCTGACTCTGCGGATAATTTGGCTCATTCAGCGGCCTCTTGTGCACCTCACATTTCTTTTTCCTTTTTCTTTCTTTTCCACATTTACCAGCTCTGACTTCAGCCCCAAAACAACATATTGAGAGCTGACCGGCCGGCGCAGTCGCAGATCTTTTAAAGATGAACATAAGAAACTGACAAATAAAAACCGGGCCACTCAGGATTGTTCCCAAAATTCCCGATGGCCGCCCCTGGCTGGTCCGGCACCTTCTCACCTGTAAATCCTGTTTGATTGTTGTGTCTCTGGATCTCAGTGTCCTGGTGCACAAGGACACAACAACATCCTGACACTACCCACATGCCTCAGCACAAACACGTCAGATGTTCTTTGAACAGATGCAGGTGGTCTAGAAGCAAGTATGTGTCCTGCAGACGTGGACCTGATCCAGTACCTGTTGTCTCTGTGGTTCTTTCAGGTTGGCTGTCCTGGTTTGGAAACAGCATCGTCCTCTTCGTCCTGTACAGACAGAGAGCCACCCTGCAGCCCACAGACTACCTGACCTTTAACCTGGCCGTCTCTGACGCCAGCATCTCAGTGTTCGGCTACTCCAGAGGCATTGTGGAGGTCTTCAAAGTCTTCCAGAACAGCGAATACATCATCTCCTCCATCTGGACCTGCGAGGTACCAAACACCTGAAACCCACCTGAAATGTTTAGGTCGCCCCTGGTGGACCCTGAACCCGAAATGGGACACACCTGTTACCTGTCCTGTTTGTCTCCTGCAGGTGGACGGGTTCTTCACACTGGTGTTTGGTCTGGGCAGCATCCTCACACTGACAGTCATCAGCATCACCCGCTACATCAAAGGATGTCACCCGAGCAGAGGTCCCAGTCCAAACCTTCATATTTACACTTTAACTAGCAGCAGCAGGAATTTGGGGTGGGTGGTGGGGGGTAGGAAAGTCTTAAATGTGGAGATGGTGTCTGCCTCCTGAGTCCAAACTGGAATCTGGTTCCACAGGAGAGGAGCTTGATAGCTGAACGCTCTGGCTCCTAGTCTACTTTTGGAGACTCGAGTTTAACATTAGAAAATTACAGGTCATCCAGGTTTTAACATCCTGAAGGCACATTTGAAGTTTAGCTAACTGATTAGTTTCATCTGGCTTGATCGATAGATATAACTGAGTATCATCTGCATAACAATGAAAGTTTATGGAATATTTCCTGATAATATTGCCTAAAGGAAGCATATATAAAGTGAAGAGGATTGGTCCGAGGACAGATCCTTGTTAAGGACTCATCGTTTTGATAAATAGGACTTAAACCAGCTTAGAGCGGTTCCTTTAATGCCAATGAAATATTCCAGTCTCTGCAATAGGATCTGATGGTCAATGGTATCAAATGCAGCACTAAGATCTAATAAAACCAGTACAGAGACAAGTCCTTTGTCTGATGCAATAAGGAGGTCGTTAGTAATTTTCACCAGTGCTGTCTCTGTGCTATGATGAGCTCTAAATCCTGACTGAAAATCCTCAAATAAACTATTGCTCTGTAGAAAGTCACACAGCTGTTTAGCAACTGCTTTCTCCAGAACCTTAGAGAGAAATGGAAGGTTAGATATAGGTCTATAGTTGGCTAAAACATCCGGATCAAGTTTGGGCTTTTTCAGAAGAGGTTTAATTACAGCTGCTTTAAAGTACTGTGGTACATAGCCTGTTGATAAAGATAGATTGATCATATCTAGTATAGAGGTGCTGACTAAGGGTAAAACATCTT
>NC_060153.1:33881583-33885767 GCF_021292245.1 Micropterus dolomieu
TAGAAAGTCACACAGCTGTTTAGCAACTGCTTTCTCCAGAACCTTAGAGAGAAATGGAAGGTTAGATATAGGTCTATAGTTGGCTAAAACATCCGGATCAAGTTTGGGCTTTTTCAGAAGAGGTTTAATTACAGCTGCTTTAAAGTACTGTGGTACATAGCCTGTTGATAAAGATAGATTGATCATATCTAGTATAGAGGTGCTGACTAAGGGTAAAACATCTTTAAGCAGCCTAGTCGGGATGGGGTCTAAGAGGCAGGTTGATGGTTTAGATGAAGAAATTATTGAAGTTAGTTGGTAAAGATTGAGGGAAGCAAAACAGTCTAAACATGTATCTGGTTCTACAGCTGTTTCTAAGGTTCCTGAGTTAAGAGATAAGTTGGTGCCAGTTGAGGGAAGGTCTTAGTGAATTTTGTCTCTAATAGTTAGAATTTTATCATTAAAGAAGCTCATGAAGATGTAACTACTGAGAGCTATGGGAATACTAGGCTCAATAGAGCTGTGACTCTCTGTCAGCCTGAAACCTGGAGTTTCAAACACTGAAACATTCAGAACGTGAACAGATTTAGTTTCCTCGTCAGCAGCTCCGGCGTCTTTTCATTCTGACAGTTCAGAGGTGGACAGATGGTTTTTATTAGTCTCTCTATGATTGAAGTTGACTGTAATCTGAAAAGGATAAAGAGGTAAGACGGTGTTTGTTGTGTTTCAGCCCGTCACATCAGCAGGACCAGCGTGTGCTTCTGCCTGCTCTTCATCTGGATCACAGCTGGGTTCTGGTCCGGAGCTCCGCTGTTCGGCTGGGGGAGCTACACAGGCAGGAAACCATCCAACCAAGATTCTGTTTCAACCTCTTCAATGCTTTACCTGACCTCTGACCTCTGACCCCTCTGCAGATCGTGGGTATGGAACCTGTGAGATCGACTGGGCCAAAGCGACCTACTCAGCCGTCTACAAGTCCTACATCATCTCCATCTTCACCGTCTGCTTCTTCATCCCGGTGTTCATCATGCTCTTCTGCTACGTCTCCATCATCAACACGGTGAAGAGAGGCAACGCCCTGTCCGCTGAGGGCGACCTGACCGACCGCCAGAGGAAGATCGAGCGGGACGTCACCATAGTGAGTCTTTACCACTGCTCAGCGCTGCTAGCATTATCGCTAACGGGAAGATGTGACATAATGAATAAAGCTCAATGGAGAAATAAGAAATGAATTCAGCGCTGAAGAGCCAGACGGGCAGAGATCCAGTCCTGCAGATCGCCGTCTGGCGGTGACATAATTCGACTGTTTTCTTAACCCTGAATTTGTCGCCTCACCTGATCGATCAGCGTTCTGTCTGCAGTTTGAAGTTGTGATGTTAGAAACCGTCTCTGCCTTCCACCTGTGCCTCCAGCGCATCAGAGTGTAGGCGGCACAGAGAGCGTCCGAATCAGGACGCTGAGCTCAGCGATGGCGGCCGGACTCACTCTGGTTTTCTGGTTTCAGTAGAAGGTTTGAGGTTTGATGCAAAGTTTCTAATTGGTTGAATAATCAATCGTCTCCTGCAGGTTTCCATAGTGATCTGCACGGCCTTCATCTTGGCGTGGTCTCCGTACGCCGTGGTGTCCATATGGTCGGCCTGCGGCTTCCACGTGCCCAACCTCACCAGCATCTTCACCCGCCTCTTCGCCAAGTCCGCCAGCTTCTACAACCCGCTCATCTACTTCGGACTCAGCTCCAAGTTCCGCAAAGACGTGGCGGTCCTGCTACCCTGCACCCGCGACGCCAAAGACACCGTCAAGCTGAAGCGCTTCAAGCCGAAGGCCGATGCCCACGCCCGGCCCGCCGCAGGGGGCGGAGCCAGACTCAAAGTTCCTCTGAACTGGCCAGAAAAGAAGTACTCGCCCGGGAACCAGCCTAACCTGGTCCCCAGCCCGGACTCCGGGATGGGAAGCCCGCCCTGCACGCCGCCACCCGTCAACAAGGAGGTGTTCTACATCGACATGCCCCGCCCCTCTGAGCCCAGCTTTGAGTCTGAATGTGAGAGGCTCTGATGACCTCAGCGGACCTGGAGGATGCCATGAACTCGTGACCCCTGCTCAGTTCAGATGACGCCAGCAGGACGCTGATTTCACCAAGTCGTGACGCCCAAAGTAGAGAAGAAGAAAACGACATCACTTAGTTTGTGCCCAACTTGTAGACCAGCTTCAGGTCAGCTGACAGACCAAAGTGTGGGGGGACCGGCGGTCGGACGGTACCGGGGGTTACCACATCCGCCCGAATACAAGCTCCCACGGCAACTTTCCATGATCCGACTCTCGTCCCACACGGTTGGTCTGACGGCGAGTCCTCAGACCTGAAACACCTGGTGAGGTCTGAAGGACTTTCTCCTCGCCATCAGCGCCAGAAGATCCAGTCTGTTTCTGCCGGAGGTGTGGACTCGTGCAACTCGACTTTGACTTTAACACCAGTGACTCGTGACTTCACTTGGACTGGAGCCTTCAGACTCGACCTGACTTGGACCCTCCCAGAATATAAATGACAAAGAATTCAATAAAAACTGTCACAACATCGACACTTGATTTAATTCATGAAATGACCCGACGGGTGTCTCTGCCTGTTTCCTGTTCAGGTTAAAACTTTATTAAACAAAGTTTCTTTCAATTTGAATCTTGTCAAAAATATGAAATGGTATTAAACTTGGTGAAGAGCACAGCGTGACTTGTTCAGGACTCGAACTCAAAGTTCAGGACCTGAGACTTGACTCGGACTTGCCTGTCTGTATTTCAGTGATCAGTTTTTTTTCTACCCGACCCGGGTTAAATGCAGAAGATCCTCCGTCCTTCAGGCCTCTGCACCTGCGCAGGATCCAAGGTCAGTTTATAACATCTGACTCTGGACGCAGAACTGGGTCCTGGACTCTGGGGTCCAGTCCAGGTTCCTGTTCTTTCCTGCTGACAGAGATGAACTGAAGGATGAGTTTGTTCTGGAGGAGCCTGAAAGTCTGTAGATGTTAAACTGAACCAGGACCAGCTGTGAAGTTTAGCTCTGTGTTGTGGGAGAAAACTGTTCATTTGTATTTAAGGTGAAAATTAAGAATAAAAACGTTGGTGACAAACCCGACCTGTCCTCCGTCCTGACAAAGGGCGTTTATGCCTCCTAAAACCACACGGTTTTAAAAACATAATTTACGTTATAACTGTTTAAAAAATTGGTTAGCGGCCCGTTGGTTCTTTTTCTGTACCGACACCATGATGGCCCAATCACAACTTTCACTGGCCACTTACATTATTTTTGTGTCAGTAATGTCTACAAGTAATTAAATGTCATTAACATGGTCTGTCTGTAGCTACAGGTGTGGTCTGCTTTTAGGCTACCCGCCTGAGCCAGTCAGTGGTCGGAAGTGGTCTGACGGCTTGGCTGTAGCCCTGATTCAGACCAGCTTACATGTAGGTTTCAGCCCTGCAGCCTGGGAGGAGCCGGATATCATATCATCAAATGAAAGAAAACGTTTGAAAAATTATCTTTATTTTCACTGTAACGTTCACGACATTCACTTTGATTTCAAACTAAGTGCAGTTACTATTTTCAGCCACTAGATGGCAGCTGTACCTCCTGAGACAGGACTGTTGGCAACGCCACACTTTTTTTCACAACTTTATTTGAGTTTGCAAGAATGACACAAGTATAAAACAACTGTAACAGTAGAAAGAATCAAGTGCATGAGTTGAGTAAGGGACTAAATGAAAACTTTAGATACAACATCCAACGAAGGTTAAAATCAAGGGCAACTGGACTTGGTTGAAGATACTGGAAGACGTTTCGTCCCTCATCCAAAGGACTTCTTCAGTTCTGACTGACTGGCAGGGAAACTCAGCTATTTAACCTCAGTGGGGTCGTTGGCCCGGGTCATCGATACCGCCGGTTCGTTAGTGTTCCTTGTTGCTGTGACGACAGTCGTTACAGTCGTTAAGACTACCTGTGGCCAAGACTGAACGACCATCGTTGGTATCTTCACCTGAGGTCAATAGGTTACGTTTGTTGAGTTTCCTGGGAAGTGATGAAAGGACAGCATTGTAAGTGGGGGATAAGTGGTGGCGTAGACCCCCTCCCCTGTTCAATGACGGCTTCTCCACCCTGGTGTAGATGCTTCCTTGACACCTCTTTCAAACCATCCATCTTCTCTGTCTAAAATGTGCACCTGGTG
>NC_060153.1:33885867-33896785 GCF_021292245.1 Micropterus dolomieu
TGTTGGTATGTTTTCCGCTCTGTGGTGCAGTGTTCTCATGACCCCTAGCTTGTGCTCCAGTGGGTGGTGTGAATCGAAGAGTAGGTATTGGTCTGTGTGTGGGGGTCACTTCCCAGGAAACTCAACAAACGTAACCTATTGACCTCAGGTGAAGATACCAACGATGGTCGTTCAGTCTCGGCCACAGGTAGTCTTAACGACCGTAACGACTGTCGTCACAGCAACAAGGAACACTAACGAACCGGCGGTATCGATGACCCGGGCCAACGACCCCACTGAGGTTAAATAGCTGAGTTTCCCTGCCAGTCAGTCAGAACTGAAGAAGTCCTTTGGATGAGGGACGAAACGTCTTCCAGTATCTTCAACCAAGTCCAGTTGCCCTTGATTTTAACCTTCGTTGGAGAACTATGAGCTGGATGACTGAGAATCTTCATAGACATCTTAAAGTAAAATGTTTGCATGTGCGAAGTGTAGCGAACCCGACAGGAAGAGTACAGGATTTACCTGAGAGGCCTCCTCCAGATTCCGTCCCATCAGGGGCCACCTGACCAAAGAGCAACAACACACAATCACAGCTACATTAAAATGATATATTACATTACTTAAGACTTTATTTTAATGTCATGTTGAATGTGTAACTTTAACTAGCAGGTAGAGGACTCACCTGGGATGCAGAGGTTCCACTGGGAAATTCCAAGGTCAAGTTGGTTCCATGAGGAAGGTTCGAGAGAGAAATCTGCAATATCATAAAAAACACTTTTCGTATATAAAGTGTATCATATTTACCATATTGTTGGCGGGCAGTTTTGGCGAGGATCCATAATCACAGAGAGAATGAACGTGTTTCCCTTTTCAGTGTTTGTATAAACTTTATCTAATGTGTGGTTTATAAAGGACTGTGGTGCAGAAATAGTGACAGTGTTTCACACTCTTGGCTCACGTTGTCTGTCAGTGGCCACGTTTTACTGAATAATTCAGTAAATATAATTTCTTAATAAATCTACCTAAAGAAACCTCATTTCCTGACTGGCCACTCTCTGCTGTCTCTGAAGAGACACCTTTTGTGCTGCGTCAGCCACCGTAGCTGTCCTGCGCTCTCTGAAAGGTGAGGGGGCAGTGGTAGACTGTTTGAAATGGAAGCTGCTTCGATAACAGACAGCTGCCTCAGAAGGCGCCACGTTCAAGTGAAGGCAGCTCTGTTTACATTAGTTTCAAACAGCCTTCTAGGACAGCGCTTACGGCAACGTGTGACGTCAGCACGCCATCTTGTACTTTATACTTTATATACTTTATTTTAATGTCATTTTGAATGTGTAACTTTAACTAGCAGGTAGAGGACTCACCTGGGATATAATGGTTCCACTGGGAAATTCCAAACTCAAGTTTGTTCCACGAGGAACGTTCGAGAGAGAAATCTGCAATATCATAAAAAATACATTTCGTGTATAAAGTGTATCATATATTATTTGTCAAACCAAACCAAATAACAGCACATTACTTAAGACTATATTTTAATGTCATGTTGAATGTGTAACTTTCTCTAGCAGGTAGAGGACTCACCTGGGATGCAGCTGCATTGGGACAGCTCCTGTTGGTCGCTCTAGTAAGGGAACACTGAGTGTAAATGATTTTTACCACTTCTAAGTTTAAAAAGCTGCTGCAGTTACAGACCATGGTAGAACAATCCAGTATGTTGCTGTCTACCATTATTTGGTAGTAATTAAGTGTATGCTTCACATTCAGCAGCTTGTGAAAAAATAAATTGTGTCCAAACCAGCTTCTTGCCCAAAAAGCATCTTTGTTTACAGCCACTTTTTTGTCTATGCTCCATCATGTGTAGTTTATGTAAGTGCATCTCAGAGCTCTAAGATCACAGACAGTAATGCTGACACTCCTCCCCGTCCCTTATGCTCTGGTTGGCTGGTATTCTTGATGAGGCCAAACTCTAATTTAAAGCCATACGTCAGTACGGCTACGTCCTTCATTCCCAAGAATAAATTTACTGTATTTTCCAGTTTCCAAAGTCAGCACTGAAGTTGGCCATAGAGCTTTTATATGTCTGCACACACGCTTTACTAAAGAAACTGTCAGTCTGTCTTCTGGCCGTCACTGTTTTGGAACATTTGTGTTGGACTCATTCACTTATTTTTTGATAGTCTTTCTTTAAGTCCGCATCTCTGCAGACTTTGCCTGAGGGAATTACCCACAGTTCATAGCATTGTGGCGTTAAACACGGTATTACCAGGGGAAGGCGATGTTCACCTCCTGTCCACAGGTAATTGTGAAGGGATGATTTTACTCAGCTAGAGCCTGGATTATGTTCAAATCAGACAGGCTTTTCCTTCGGTGCCTCGGCTGTTAAGAAAGTAAAAACTGTCAAATAAAAAACGCACAATTGTTTTGGCGTGGTCAAGGTAGCGTAGCGTGATATGTTGCAAAGCGCTGTCCCGTTAAACCCCCTTGTTCTTGTTAGTTGCTCTTTCCATGTCTGTTTACCTTCCCCTGGTGACCCTGTGTTTAACATCCCAACGCTATGAACTGTAATTCCCTCAGGGATAGTCTGCAGAGATGCTGCCTTACAGAAAGTGCTCGTAATAATAATAATAATAATTACAATCATACATGCACAGATGGACAAATCATTTCAACAAGCACAAAGACAGACTTTCTGTCAAAAGTTACGTTACACTAAAGTTTTTTTTAACATTACTGTCCTTTGCTCTCCCTCTGAAGACAATATTAGTGAAAAAAGTCCATCAAGACAAACATTATTCAAGAGAAGATACCTGTTACGTCCAGATCCTCCAAAAACAGTCGCCTAGCCACGCAAGGAAAACAAATACATAAAATACTTCATCAAAATATATCTGTTGTATATGAACAGAGTTCAAGTTCAACGTCCACTTAAAACTTAGAGGCTTTAAAAGTTCACAGTTAAATACAGAAGGAACAGATGTTCATCTTCAGCTGTGAGTCTGCTGACGTTGAACACAAAATGCTAGCACCAATATTAGCATGCTGCCGAACAGCTAACGTTATCCGAAATACTACAGTTGGATGGTTCGTCACATTACTTCACCAGCTAACACGATCCACAGTACTATCCTGTGTACCGGTACTCTATCAAGTGTTGATTTTAGCCTGAGAGAAATCGTGTAATTGCAAACATGCAACAGCAGAAAGGTTTTTTTGAGCCTAAAGCAATACGAGCATACAAAACAGGCGCAGCCAAGTTAGTATTAGTTAGTTAGTTAGTATACGGATCTGCCGGTGAACACCACAGAGTGAGACCCAGTCAGTAGGACTCTGTTTGGTGGAATATTCAAAGCATATTTGTTTTATATATTATAGTTTCAGAAGTCTTACTTAACAGAATTACATAACTTGATACAACTAAACTAAGACTAATAAGAGTAGACAAATTTTCTAAGAAATGCCAGACCAAACGGTTGAGTTGTCACTTTATGGTAAAGGTAGATAAAAATTAAAAAGAAAATTGAAATTGACTATTTGCTACAAAATTTAAAACTTCTGATCATTAATTGTTGTTACCATGATTACATGTTATTTGTATTATATATAAGCTGAAATAATTCCCTAAGTGTGATTTCTGAATGTTTAAAATATGACAACCAAACGGCTGTCATTCACTAATAATAGTGATACTAAGATAATAAATGTTGAAACTTACAATCATTCACTGTTGTTAAAATCATATATATTATATATCTATATTCTATTCTATATATCTATCTATATATAGATATATATAGATAGATATATAGATATGATTCAAAACTTCACAATTTCTGAGATTTTTCAAAGTACTGTAAATATCTAGAGTAAATCAAAATATATTGGTACTCTAACATCCATCCATCCACATCGGGCGCAAGGCGGGGTACACCCTGGACAGGTTGCCACACAGACGAACAACCACTCACGCTCACACTCACACCTAAGGACAATTTAGGGTCGCCAATTAACCTAGACTGCATGTCTTGGTGGTGAGGAAGGTGATGGTGGGAGGAAGCCGGAGTACCCGGAGAGAACCCACGCAGACACGGGGAGAACTCCACACAGAAAGGCCGGGGCAACCGGGGTTTGAAACCCGGTACTCTAACATATTACTAGCATTATTATAGTACATGTTTTTTTTTTTTAGAACACAACATCTCAACCATTTTGGTAAAGCACTATATTTAAAAAAAATGTGTGTCAAAATGTCATTTTAAAATTAAATATTGTGCTGCAGAGATGTCCTGGCTGTGCATCTGTGTTTGGTACAGAACCTTTCAAAAACTCTTTTAAATATGTTTTTAATCATTAAGCCATCATAAAAATGCCCAAACTACTAACTTCACATCACATTTCCAACGAGACATAGACTCTATGCTGATGATACATGATTTAACATTTGTTCCCAAAGTACATAAAATATTTTCACCCCCAAAACCTAAAGAAAAAACATACCTCTTCGTGAGACCCAATTCCTCGCCTATGGTGATGAATCAAAACTGCATCTGATCTGAATGTATGTCCTCCTTTTGTCAGCTTCAGGAGACAGCAGCGCCCACCTACCTGAACTGGGGAGGAGACACATGTATCCTTGTTATGTTTAGTTTGTGCCTCTGACAGCCCTCACAGTATCACTACTAAGTCATAAAACACAAGGTTTGCTCATTCATTTTGACATTAAAACACTTCAAACAACAGATGTTTAAACCCTACCTGGTTGTCATGTTGGAGTCTTCTGACTTCTTCAGTGAGAGTGTTCCTTACAACAAGGTCTCACAAAGCTACCATTTAGAGGGGGATTTCATAGAATTGGTAGGGAAATGTGTTTAAATGTGATTCACTTTGACAGAAAATATAACGAGAAATCATCTTATGATTATTATATTTTATTTCTTTATTTTAACCCTTTAATAAATCAAACGATAATATTGGTTTGAAGTAAAATTTCTGAATACATAGCTAAAGTTAATTACTAACTTATGTTGCTGTGTTGTTGCTTAAACACATGGTTTAATCACCATTGTAGTAATGTTGTGCACTCATGTTGTGTGAGAGTGTATTTTACTTTTGATCTTACTCTTTTCTTAATCTTTACTCTGACTTATAAGCATTTTTGCTTTACGTACTGTTATTTGTTAACAGAACATTCAAAAATATAGAAGACCTTTGTTTGTGACTTGGAGATGAGATGGAAATTGAGACAAGAAAGTTTCCTGCCTAACCGGAGGATGTCTATTCAGCTACTGCAAGCTTCATACATCTTCTGTCCGTTACTCAATAAATCATTTAATCATACCTGTTGATTGTGGTCCTTGCCAGTGAAGGATGATATCTAATTAATAAACGACAGAAAATGCTAAATTACCAACAGTTTTTATAACAAATATTCACTTTACCTGACAAAGAGTATCAGAGTTTATAAAGTGTAATACTGGCGTTTATAATTATTTGGTTTAAGTAGTTTGATGTGATTAACCTTGTTTTAATGTTTGATCCCAGTGTGACAAAGTTTGATGATATTATCACATTATCAAAAAGTCTTTTCAGTTAATTGATTGATTGTGTTTGTTTTTTTTCATGTGAAAAGTGTGTTGGTTATTTTACTCTGTTCAGCTTTGCTCAACTGCATCATTTATCATTTTATTAATAAATTCATTCAAGTCATTGAACTTTAGGAGAAGTGAGGAGAATGCATCTGCAGAAACAGGCCAGCTTATACTTACACACTTGGATCTGCTGAAGATGGTACATTATACTTTGATCCTACAGAGTTTCTGTACCACACGCCATGTACAAGAAAAATACATCATGTTTAAACTCTCACACATACTCAGTCTACCAAAATCATATTTACTGACACATTCCTACAAGGTTTAATGCCTAAACATTCTGAAGAATAAAGCTCTTACTGCTGTCTTTCGTTTAACAATACAAGTTACAGCTGCTGCGACTCACATCCTGTCACAACCACATGCTGGAGCTGCTGGAGCTGCCGGGAGCTGCTGGAGCTGCTGGAGCTGCTGGAAGCTGCTGGAGCTGCTGGGATCTGCTGGAGCTGCTGGAGCTGCTGGAGCTGCTGGGATCTGCTGGAGCTGCTGGGATCTGCTGGAGCTGCTGGAGCTGCTGGAAGCTGCTGGAGCTGCTGGGATCTGTTGGGAGCTGTTGGAGCTGCTGGAGCTGCTGGGAGCTGCTGGGAGCTGCTGGAGCTGCTGGAGCTGCTGGAAGCTGCTGGAGCTGCTGGGATCTGCTGGAAGCTGCTGGAGCTGCTGGGATCTGCTGGAGCTGCTGGAGCTGCTGGGAGCTGCTGGGAGCTGCTGGAGCTGCTGGAGCTGCTGGAAGCTGCTGGAGCTGCTGGGATCTGCTGGAGCTGCTGGGATCTGCTGGAAGCTGCTGGAGCTGCCTCTGTGGCCCGGTGCTGCTCAGGCTGGGTCCATGTTCAGGATCTTACAGAGAGGACGGTGACGTGTTGCCATAATGAAATACCTGAACGGTCACTGGGTCCTTTATTGATCCGGCTCCTGCTGGTTTGCTGCGCCGTTTCACTGATAGATCGATTCTTAAAGGAAGCGACAGTGAGACTCATCGATCATGATAATAACTGATAATAACTTCTTATAAACTTTATGCACACAAACTGATCTACATCCGGGTCCCTGTTCAGGACCGGGTCTGTCTGTTACACGGGATCTCTTCTACAGCTAGTTTTTCAGCCTGAGGTGAGCCCCTCGGTCCCGGTCTGACCCGGTCGGTCCCGGTCTGACCCGGTCCAATGATTTCATTATATGGAGGAAAGTAGTTCCTGTCGGTATCACTGCGCACAAACTCCGCTAATTTTAACATGTTTCCATCATTAGTCGCGTGGAATCGATCCGTGTCACGGTTCTGATCAGATGTGCGGTACTTTGGATCAGAGGCGGGACTGTAGCGCGGACAGGATGCGGGACTACATCCCGGGGCGGAGGGATGTGATCGTCCTGTCCTTATGTGGAGCGGAGTGATCGTGGGGAGGCCGGGCCTCGCTGGTACCGACAGAAACAGAACTTTGGAACTTTATTCTGGACTTTGGCAGAAACGGGACCGGGTTTTATGATGAGGGTTGTCCCGGGTTCCCCCCCGGAGTGCTCCGGCCGCTCGACCTCGGCTCTCGGCGGTTTCCGGAGCTTCCGGATGAACAGATAGCTTCACTTGTTGCTAAAGTAGCCGCTAGCTTAGCTTAGCTTAGCGGTCCTGTTAGCCGACTCTACCCGGACTGTGAGCTCGGAGCCCCGGGGACGTGTTGGTGTTCACACCGCTAACAGGAGCTTTGGGTCTCGGGCCCGGGGCGGGGAGCGGATCCGGGATGGGCACCAGAACCGGAGTCGGGCGCGCGGGCAACGGAACCGGAATCAGCAGCCTGAACACCGGAGCAGCAGCCTCAGAGTCCGACGGAGTCCAGTTTGACGACAGGGAGTACACCACCGAGGTGATCTACAGCGGCTCGGACCAGGACCAGGACCAGGACTCGGACTCCGGGGACGACGAGGACACGGCGGGTTCAGGCGGGGACCGGAGAGGCGTGAAGCGAGAGAGGAGGGAGCGGGGGGTCCGCCATCAGTCCGCCGCCTCCGGGGGCCTGAGCAGGGGCTACGGAGGGGTCAGCCCCGTGGCCCCTGGAGCCAAACCCGGTAAGAAGACCAGAGGAAGGGTCAAGATCAAGATGGAGTTCATAGACAACAAACTGAGGCGGTACACGACCTTCAGCAAGAGGAAGACCGGGATCATGAAGAAGGTGAGTGTGGAAGACCCTGACAGGGGTCACCTGGGCTGGTGGTTCCGGTCCAGTTTCACCTCCTTACCTGTGATACAGGAGGTCAGACCGGGACTGGACCCCCGCGGGGACCCAGCTGGTCACCTGATCAGACTGTGTTTGTTCAGAGGAGGTAGAACCTACAGTACTGCAGTACTGTAGTAGTACTGTTATCGATCTCCTCACTGATCACTTATTGATCGCTGAGTAGTTTTGCACACGATGCGTGAACTCGGCGTCCCGGCTCGCCTGCCAGCTGGTCTCCTGCTGACCTCTGACCTCTGGTGTTTTAGATTTCCCGCAGCAGTGATTTTTCTCTCCTTGGTTCTGTATCAGGATCTTCTTCCTGCTTTCTCAACATTTAGTCTCAGCCCGTCCTCTGGTGTCTTTCCATAAACTGCCCTTTATTAAAGTATCCTGCAGCGTGTAAAGAACGCTTCTACTCCTGTACTGTTCCCTGCCGCCACCGTCTCTTCTCGCAGTAACAGTTCCTCCTCGCTGTCGCTCCCTGCAGAGAAATCGCTGTTTGTGTTTTCTAAAGAAGAAAAGTTGCCAATCGCTCGATTAACAAAATAAATCATGTCAAATTTTATTCGGTCATCCTGATGACGGCGGCAGCATCGTAACGTCAATCCAGTCTCTTCGTCACCGTCACTGATGGCGCATAGATAAGACGCCTGCCTTTGATGTGGGAGACCTGGGTTCGATTCCCGCTGTGACACATCCACCGTTGTGTCCCTGAGCAAGACACTTAACCCTCGTTGCTCCAGAGGCGTGCGACCTCTGACATGTAGAGTAATTGTAAGTCGCTTTGGGATAAAAGCGTCAGATAAACGAAATGAAATCCATGAAAATGAAATCCATGACCGTCAGACCGTCATCAGGCCGCTTTAATGTTCCTCAGCTGAGCAATGAAGATCACTCGTGCTGATGGCGTGCCCTCGTGCTCGTGTGGAGACAGAAAGGAAACGGGATGTGCGGAGCTGGCGCAGCGAAGCTGTTTCCTGTTCAGAGTCTAAAATACTCCCAGACTTCAGACGGGCGAAGGCGGCGCCCGGTAGCTGCCGCAGCGACGCTTCGACGCACTAATGCGAGCCGACGTATTTCCGTAATCGATTACGTCGAGGACCCGTCCCGCCTCTAGCTGCGGAGTAGACGTCTGCTTCCTGTTTCACGTACACGCCCAGTGCACGTGAGAAATCCTGCTGGATTTCAAAGATCAGATTTTAGATAAATGGATCTCAGTTTTTGCTGCGACGTAAAGAACCTTTAGAACGTTTTGGAGCCCTCAGAGTGGAACCTGCAGGTGGGGCTGCTGGGCGGAGCCTAGCACAGGTAACCCGCCTCAGGAACTGCTGGGTTCTGCTGGTACTGAAGCGCCTGCTCTCCCTCCCGCAGGCGTACGAGCTGTCCACGCTGACCGGGACTCAGGTGTTGCTGCTGGTCGCCAGCGAGACGGGTCACGTGTACACCTTCGCCACCAGGAAGCTGCAGCCCATGATCACGTCGGAGACGGGCAAAGCTCTGATCCAGACCTGCCTCAACTCTCCGGACTCCCCGCCTCGCTCAGACCCCTCCTCCGACCAGAGGATGAGCGCCACGGGCTTCGAGGAGACCGACCTCACCTACCAGGTGTCCGAGGCCGACGGCTGCTCCGAGGCCGCCAAGGTAACGCCACGCTCAACGTGCGGTGAGGTGGGGAGGACAGGTGGTTCTGTTAGAGCGGACCAGAACAGGGTCCTGTGGGTGTGGAGGACCTGCAGCTGATTGGCTGCTCAGGTGTTCTCAGGTAGAGTTTGTCCTTGTTGTGTCTCAGCTCAGCCTCGTCCCTGATTGGTCCGTCCCGTCTGTCTCTTTCAGGACCTGATCAAACCAGCGTTCACCGTGTCCAGCCCCCCCGGCACCACCCAGACCTCCTGCTGCTCCACGGTCCAGGTGCAGACCAGCGCCCCCTCCTGGCAGCCGCCCTCCTCCTCCAACGGGACGGTGCTGAAGACGTCGGCCGGCGTCGTGCTTCCCGGAGGCTTCACCTTGATGTCAGGTAGGAGGGCGGAGCTTCACAGGTCAGACCTGAGGGGCCGCTCAGCTCCTCCCTGCTGCTCTGAACACATGTCCCCCCCCCCCCCCCCCCCCCCCCCCCCCCCCCCCCCCCCCCCCCCCCCCCCCCCCCCCCCCCCCCCCCCCCCCCCCCCCCCCCCCCCCCCCCCCCCCCCCCCCCCCCCCCCCCCCCCCCCCCCCCCCCCCCCCCCCCCCCCCCACCTGTCCGCAGGTAACCCTCTGCCCCCCGGCGCACACACCATCCCCCTCAGCCAGCTGCAGGGCCAGCCTCTAGCCATCCAGGGCCCCGTGGCCCCGGGCCCCGCTGCCAAGCTGCTCGCTCCCCACACACAGCCGACCACGCTGCTCCGCCTCCCCGCCACCGTGTCACTGTCAGGTCAGCTGCCACGCCCACCTGAGAGAAAGAGAGAGAGAGAGAGAGAAAGAACGCCAAAGTAGACGTTTTGTAATTAGTGAATCAAAATGACTCTCGTACATCAAAATCTGCCGTGAGAAACGTTTCACAGATTTCACTTTGAACACATTTACTTTTCTAACGTCTTTATTTCCCAAAGCCAATCAGATTCCTCCCCGCAGCGGACGTGTTGATTTTACATTATTAATCCAATCGATCAGTGAGCTTCACCGTCGTGTTAATATTCACAATTATTCACTGATCGATGATGTCATGACCTGTGTGTTCATCAGGAGGCGGAGTTTCTCAGCAGCTACAGACCATCCAGGTTCAGCACAGCGGTCAGCAGACCTCCACCAATCAGAGCAGCTCAGACATCCACATCCCCGCCTCCTCCACAGGTAAGAACAGAGCCCTGCCCCTCCACAGGTTAGAACAGAGCCCCGCCCCCCCAGGTTAGAACAGAGCCCCGCCCCCCCCACAGGTTAGAACAGAGCCCCGCCCCCCCCACAGGTAAGAACAGAGCCCCTCCCCACAGGTTAGAACAGAGCCCTGCCCCCCCACAGGTTAGAACAGAGCCCCGCCCCCTCCACAGGTTAGAACAGAGCCCTGCCCCCCCACAGGTTAGAACAGAGCCCCGCCCCCTCCACAGGTAAGAACAG
>NC_060153.1:33896885-33904349 GCF_021292245.1 Micropterus dolomieu
GCCCCCCCCCACAGGTTAGAACAGAGCCCCGCCCCCTCCACAGGTAAGAACAGAGCCCCGCCCCCTCTACAGGTTAGAACAGAGCCCCGCGTAAGAACAGAGCCCCGCCCCCCCACAGGTAAGAATAGAGCCCCGCCCCTCCACAGGTTAGAACAGAGCCCCGCCCCTCCACAGGTTAGAACAGAGCCCCGCCCCTCCACAGGTTAGAACAGAGCCCCGCCCCCTCTACAGGTTAGAACAGAGCCCCGCCCCCTCCACAGGTGAGCAGGTGGCGGGGTGGATGACCAGGTGTGTGTCTCTCTCTCTCTGCAGCCGGCCTCCCTGCCTGCATCGTCTCCTCCTCCTCCTCGCCCTCCTCCTCCTCCTCAGTGACAGGTCACATGATGTATCCCGGCGGGCACACGGTGATGTACGCCGCACCGACGTCCTCGCTGGCCGACGGCAGCCTCGCCGTGCTCAACACCTTCCCTCCGACGGGCCACGCCCAGTCACATGACCCCGGTATGACCCTGTCGGATCAGAGCGCAGAGTGAGTGAACAGAAGCTCCGGAGGGCGTTTTAGTGCAGACGGACCTTAGAAACGGTGGCGCTCACGCTCGGCTCTCTGATTGGCTCTGTCATGCAAAGCAGAAACACGATGCTGAGCGTTTTATTAAAATACTCTGTACCGTGTCAATAACACTTCTACTCTTGTACTCTGCGTGGCGCCGCTTCCTCGGTGACGACTCCCAGTCTGCTTCCCGCCGCTTTAACTCACGCGGTCCATTCAGTACCAGCCCGACTCGGAACAGAGCGCCCGCTACACGCCCAGAGCGGCTCGACGTGGGCGGGGCCTGAAGGTGAAGGGGGTCGCAGCAGATACCGGTCTTCTTCTGTTCGCTCACGCTGCGTCACGACCGTACAGCAGTTTATCCTCGCCGTGTACATGTACTACACAGTACACAGGTGTGTACAGGCTCATGTAGTAACTGCAAGTACTGACAGGTTGTGTTCTGTCCTCCAGCTTCTCTCCCGCAGGTCTTCCTCACCTCGCTGCCTCCGGTCGGCGCCCAGATCCCCGTTTCTGCAGTCCAGCTGCACCCGGTACCAACTCACTCAGTACTCACTCAGTACTCACTCAGTACTCACTCAACACTCACTCAGTACTCACTCAGTACTCACTCAACACTCACTCAGTACTCAGTACTCACTCAGTACTCACTCAGTACTCAGTACTCACTCAGCACTCACTCAGTACTCAGTACTCACTCAGTACTCACTCAGTACTCAGTACTCACTCAACACTCACTCAGTACTCACTCAGTACTCAGTACTCACTCAGTACTCACTCAGTACTCACTCAGTACTCACTCAACACTCACTCAGTACTCACTCAACACTCACTCAGTACTCACTCAGTACTCACTCAGTACTCACTCAGTACTCACTCAACACTCACTCAGTACTCACTCAGTACTCACTCAGTACTCACTCAGTACTCAGTACTCACTCAGTACTCACTCAGTACTCAGTACTCACTCAGTACTCACTCAGTACTCACTCAACACTCACTCAACACTCACTCAGTACTCACTCAGTACTCAGTACTCACTCAGTACTCACTCAGTACTCACTCAGCACTCACTCAGTACTCACTCAGCACTCACTCAGTACTCACTCAGTACTCAGTACTCACTCAGCACTCACTCAGTACTCACTCAGTACTCAGCACTCACTCAGTACTCACTCAGTACTCACTCAGTAATCACTCAGTACTCAGTACTCACTCAGCACTCACTCAGTACTCACTCAGTACTCAGTACTCACTCAGTACTCACTCTGTACTCAGTACTCACTCAGTACTCACTCAGTACTCAGTACTCACTCAGTACTCACTCAGTACTCACTCAGTACTCACTCAACACTCACTCAGTACTCACTCAGTACTCAGTACTCACTCAGTACTCACTCAGTACTCACTCAGTACTCAGTACTCACTCAGTACTCAGTACTCACTCAGTACTCACTCAGTACTCACTCAGTACTCACTCAACACTCACTCAGTACTCACTCAGTACTCAGTACTCACTCAGTACTCACTCAGTACTCACTCAGTACTCAGTACTCACTCAGTACTCAGTACTCACTCAGTACTCACTCAGTACTCACTCAGTACTCACTCAACACTCACTCAGTACTCACTCAGTACTCAGTACTCACTCAGTACTCACTCAGTACTCACTCAGTACTCAGTACTCACTCAGTACTCAGTACTCACTCAGTACTCACTCAGTACTCACTCAGTACTCACTCAACACTCACTCAGTACTCACTCAGTACTCAGTACTCACTCAGTACTCACTCAGTACTCACTCAGTACTCAGTACTCACTCAGTACTCAGTACTCACTCAGTACTCACTCAGTACTCACTCAGTACTCACTCAACACTCACTCAGTACTCACTCAGTACTCAGTACTCACTCAGTACTCACTCAGTACTCACTCAGTACTCAGTACTCACTCAGTACTCAGTACTCACTCAGTACTCACTCAGTACTCACTCAGTACTCACTCAACACTCACTCAGTACTCACTCAGTACTCAGTACTCACTCAGTACTCACTCAGTACTCACTCAGTACTCAGTACTCACTCAGTACTCAGTACTCACTCAGTACTCACTCAGTACTCACTCAGTACTCACTCAACACTCACTCAGTACTCACTCAGTACTCAGTACTCACTCAGTACTCACTCAGTACTCACTCAGTACTCAGTACTCACTCAGTACTCAGTACTCACTCAGTACTCACTCAGTACTCACTCAGTACTCACTCAACACTCACTCAGTACTCACTCAGTACTCAGTACTCACTCAGTACTCACTCAGTACTCACTCAGTACTCAGTACTCACTCAGTACTCACTCAACACTCACTCAGTACTCAGTACTCACTCAGTACTCACTCAACACTCACTCAGTACTCACTCAGCACTCACTCAGTACTCACTCACTCAGTACTCAGTACTCACTCAGTACTCACTCAGTAATCACTCTGTACTCACTCAGTAATCAGTACTCACTCAGTACTCACTCTGTACTCAGTACTCACTCAGTACTCACTCTGTACTCAGTACTCACTCAGTACTCACTCAACACTCACTCGGTGCTACTTCAGTACTACTACAGTACTCACTCAGTACTCAGCACTACTGCAGTACTACTGTAGTACAGTAGTAACTTGTCTCTGTGTTTCAGATGCTCATCAGTCAGCAGTAGTACTACAGTAGTACTGCAGTAGTACTACAGTAGTACTGCAGTAACTTGTCTCTGTGTTTCAGATGCTCATCAGTCAGCAGTAGTACTACAGTAGTACTGCAGTAACTTGTCTCTGTGTTTCAGATGCTCATCAGTCAGCAGAGCAGCAGTAACCTGACGGAGCTGCAGGTCGTCAGTCTGGACGTCCACCAATCAAAAGACGACTGACGGTCAGGTGACGGTCAGGTGACGGTCAGGTGACCTCCTCTGGACTCATGGACTCTTGTTTTGTTTTTGTTTCCTGCGGTCGGTTTGTTTACTTTTCTTTGTTGTCGTCATCATGTAAACAACAGCATCTCAGACAGGAAGTGACCTACAGTCAGCGAGCTTTCCACAATAAAGTGTGAGGAAACATTCTGAGCTGTCGGACATTCATTTGATGAACCGGGAAGAAGTGACGCGCAGTGATGATGTCATCAGACAGGCGTTCAGGTGAATGCGCCGATGATGTCATCACATCCTGTGTATCGTAGTATTTCTACATGAATGTATTTGTGTTTTTACTCTCTCTGTGTTTCTCATCCTAAAACACGGAGCCTCGAGGCACCGCCACCTTCACGCCACGTTCATGGTCACGCCACCTTCACGCCACGTTCATGGTCACGCCACGTTCATGGTCACGCCACGTTCATGGTCACGCCACGTTCATGGTCACGCCACGTTCACGCCACGTTCATGGTCACGCCACGTTCATGGTCACGCCACGTTTATGGTCACGCCATGTTCACGCCACGTTCATGGTCACGCCGCGTTCATGGTCACGCCACGTTCATGGTCACGCCACGTTCATGGTCACGCCATGTTCACGCCACGTTCATGGTCACGCCACGTTGACAGCCACGTTCATGGTCACGCCACGTTGACAGCCACGTTCATGGTCACGCCACGTTGACAGCCACGTTCATGGTCACGCCACGTTCATGGTCATGCCACGTTGACAGCCACGTTCATGGTCACGCCATGTTCATGGTCACTTCATGGTCACGCCATGTTCACGCCACGTTCATGGTCATGCCACGTTCATTGTCATGCCACGTTGACAGCCACGTTCATGGTCACGCCATGTTCATGGTCACGCCATGTTCATGGTCATGCCACGTTCATGGTCATGCCACATTGACAGCCACGTTCATGGTCATGCCACATTCATGGTCATGCCACATTCATGGTCATGCCACGTTCATGGTCATGCCACGTTCATGGTCATGCCACGTTCATTGTCATGCCACGTTGACAGCCACGTTCATGGTCACGCCATGTTCATGGTCACGCCATGTTCATGGTCATGCCACGTTCATGGTCATGCCACATTGACAGCCACGTTCATGGTCATGCCACATTCATGGTCATGCCACATTCATGGTCATGCCACGTTCATGGTCATGCCACGTTCATGGTCATGCCACGTTCATTGTCATGCCACGTTGACAGCCACGTTCATGGTCACGCCATGTTCATGGTCACGCCATGTTCATGGTCATGCCACGTTCATGGTCATGCCACATTGACAGCCACGTTCATGGTCATGCCACATTCATGGTCATGCCACATTCATGGTCATGCCACGTTCATGGTCATGCCACGTTCATGGTCATGCCACGTTCATTGTCATGCCACGTTGACAGCCACGTTCATGGTCACGCCATGTTCATGGTCACGCCATGTTCATGGTCATGCCACGTTCATGGTCATGCCACATTGACAGCCACGTTCATGGTCATGCCACATTCATGGTCATGCCACATTCATGGTCATGCCACGTTCATGGTCATGCCACGTTCATGGTCATGCCACGTTCATTGTCATGCCACGTTGACAGCCACGTTCATGGTCACGCCATGTTCATGGTCACGCCATGTTCATGGTCATGCCACGTTCATGGTCATGCCACATTGACAGCCACATTCATGGTCATGCCACATTCATGGTCATGCCACGTTCATGGTCATGCCACGTTCATGGTCACGCCACGTTGACAGCCACGTTCATGGTCACGCCACGTTCATGGTCACGCCACGTTGACAGCCACATTCATGGTCACGCCACATTCATGGTCACGCCACGTTCATGGTCACGCCACGTTGACAGCCACATTCATGGTCACGCCACGTTGACAGCCACGTTCATGGTCATGCCACGTTCATGGTCACGCCACGTTCATGGTCACGCCACGTTGACAGCCACGTTCATGGTCACGCCACGTTCATGGTCATGCCACGTTCATGGTCACGCCACGTTCATGGTCACGCCACGTTGACAGCCACGTTCATGGTCACGCCACGTTCATGGTCACGCCACGTTCATGGTCACGCCACGTTCATGGTCACGCCACGTTGACAGCCACATTCATGGTCACGCCACATTCATGGTCACGCCACGTTCATGGTCATGCCACGTTGACAGCCACGTTCGTGGTCATGCCACGTTCACGCCCACATTCATGGTCACGCCACGTTCATGGTCATGCCACGTTGACAGCCACATTCATGGTCATGCCACATTCATGGTCATGCCACGTTGACAGCCACGTTCATGGTCATGCCACATTCATGGTCATGCCACGTTCATGGTCATGCCACGTTCATGGTCATGCCACGTTGACAGCCACATTCATGGTCACGCCACGTTCATGGTCACGCCACGTTCATGGTCACGCCACGTTCATGGTCACGCCACGTTCATGGTCACGCCACGTTGACAGCCACGTTCATGCTCATGCCACGTTGACAGCCACGTTCACGCCCACATTCATGGTCACGCCACCTTCACGCCACGTTGACAGCCACATTCATGGTCACACCACGTTCATGGTCATGCCACGTTGACAGCCACGTTCATGGTCACGCCCACGTTCATGGTCATGCCACGTTCATGGTCACGCCACGTTCATGGTCATGCCACGTTCATGGTCACGCCACGTTCAGCCACATTCATGGTCACGCCACGTTCATGGTCATGCCACGTTCATGGTCATGCCACGTTCACGCCACGTTGACAGCCACATTCATGGTCACACCACGTTCATGGTCACGCCACGTTCAGCCACATTCATGGTCACGCCACATTCATGGTCACACCACGTTCATGGTCATGCCACGTTCACACTCACATTCATGGTCACGCCACGTTCATGGTCACGCCACGTTGACAGCCACGTTCATGGTCACGCCACCTTCATGCCACGTTGACAGCCACGTTCATGGTCACGCCACCTTCATGCCACGTTGACAGCCACGTTCATGGTCACGCCACCTTCACGCCACGTTGACAGCCACGTTCACGCCCACGTTCATGGTCACGCCACGTTCACGCCCACGTTCACGCCATGGTCACGTCACGTTCATGTCAGGTTCACTCCACGTTGACAGCCACGTTCACGCCCACGTTCATGGTCACGCCACGTTCACGCCCACGTTCATGGTCACGCCACGTTCACGCCCACGTTCATGGTCACGCCACGTTCACGCCCACGTTCACGCCATGGTCATGTCACGTTCATGTCAGGTTCACTCCACGTTGACAGCCACGTTCACGCCCACGTTCATGGTCACGCCACGTTCACGCCCACGTTCATGTCAGGTTCACTCCACGTTGACAGCCACGTTCACGCCCACGTTCATGGTCACGCCACCTTCACGCCACGTTGACAGCCACATTCATGGTCACGCCACGTTGACAGCCACGTTCACGCCCCCGTTCACGCCATGGTCACGTCACGTTCATGTCAGGTTCACTCCACGTTCACGCCCACGTTCATGTTCATGGTCACGTCACGTTCATGTCAGGTTCACTCCACGTTCACGCCCACGTTCATGTTCATGGTCACGTCACGTTCATGTCAGGTTCACTCCACGTTGACAGCCACGTTCACGCCCACGTTCATGGTCACGCCACCTTCACGCCACGTTGACAGCCACGTTCACGCCCACGTTCATGGTCACGCCCACGTTCACGCCATGGTCACGTCACGTTCATGTCAGGTTCACTCCACGTTGACAGCCACGTTCACGCCCACGTTCATGGTCACGCCACGTTCATGGTCATGCCACGTTCATGGTCACGCCACGTTGACAGCCACATTCATGGTCACGCCACGTTCATGGTCACGCCACCTTCACGCCACGTTGACAGCCACATTCATGGTCATGCCACGTTGACAGCCACGTT
>NC_060153.1:33904449-33906986 GCF_021292245.1 Micropterus dolomieu
ACGCCCACGTTCACGCCATGGTCACGTCACGTTCATGTCAGGTTCACTCCACGTTGACAGCCACGTTCACGCCCACGTTCATGGTCACGCCACGTTCATGGTCATGCCACGTTCATGGTCACGCCACGTTGACAGCCACATTCATGGTCACGCCACGTTCATGGTCACGCCACCTTCACGCCACGTTGACAGCCACATTCATGGTCATGCCACGTTGACAGCCACGTTCACGCCCACGTTCATGGTCACGCCACCTTCACGCCACGTTGACAGCCACGTTCACGCCCACGTTCATGTTCATGGTCACGTCACGTTCATGTCAGGTTCACTCCACGTTCACGCCCACGTTCACGCCATGGTCACGTCACGTTCATGTCAGGTTCACTCCACGTTCACGCCCACGTTCACGCCATGGTCACGTCACGTTCATGTCAGGTTCACTCCACGTTCACGCCCACGTTCATGTTCATGGTCACGCCACGTTCACATCAGGCCAGGTCCAGGTCCAGGTTCACTCCGTTGCTCTCGTGTTGTTTTTATAAACAGGTTTAAATCTGAAAGCTGGTTGTTTTCACCTGTGACATCACTTCCTGCTTGTTTAAATGTTGATTGAGTCTTGTCATCAGGTCGGCGTTGATCGGGGGGGTCGGCTGAGGACGGGGAGGCTGTTGGTGCGTTTGAGGACACTCGGCCGTCTGAACGCTGATGTAGTGATGAGTTCAGACGAAGAGGACAAACAGGAGCTGATCCCGGTCTGACGGTCTGATCTGGATTCATTTCCTCTGCAGGACCCGGTCTGACTCCGGAACCGGTCTGACTCTGGACCTGGTCTGAGTCCGGACCTGGTCTGACTCTGGAGAGCAGTTTTAGACTTTCTGAAGCTGCTCGCCGACCTCCTGTTTTCTTTGTTCACGTGTGTTTCTGCAGAGCTGCACGATCAGCCAATCAGAAGACTTGGTGATGATCATCAAGCACACCACGGGCCCCGCCGGGCCCCGGGCCCCGCCGGGCCCCTGACCCTGTTCTTTTGGGAATCAGCTGTAAAATAAAAACACCCTCTCTGTCCCAGCCTCTCTTCCTTGGTGGTGGGAACTAAATACTGACGCTCAGCTTTTACACCAACGAAGAAGAACCGATGTGTCAAATGTGGCTGGGACAAACAGAGCGAGCAGCTGATTGGTTGGTTGTTGTTTAGAAGAAATAAAATTCCAAACTGACTCAGAATTTCTGTGTTTGAGCCGCTTCTTCTTCAGCGTCTTGAAATAATGAAAAATGAGCTGAGGACTGCGGGGGAGGGGGGGGGCAGGTGAAGACGGCGCTGCGGGGGAGGGGGGGGGGCAGGTGAAGACGGCGCTGCGGGGGAGGGGGGGGCAGGTGAAGACGACAGAAGCTGCTCCAGGTTGGATTTGTCGTTGCTATGGAGAGCGCTCATGACGAGGAGCTTAATCAGACGTTTCTCTGCTGACGTCAAACAAACATTTCTCCAAAGTAACCAGATTTCCTCCACGGCTGGAATCTGAAGTTATCTCAGGATTTACCCCCCCCCACGTCTGGAAACAGCTGCATTCAGGAGAGAGAGAGGAAACAGATTTTGAGGTCAGAGAGTAAATTTTTGGATCCCGACTGTTTAGTATCTGTTGCTGATGGAACCGTTTGACCTACATTAGACTGAAACGTTTCTCAGGCAGAACGTGATGAACTTTCTACTTTCAAACCGCTGTGCTAATACAGCGAGCTGACGGGGGCGCAACACGTCTTTAAAAAGTCTCGCAACCATCCAGCATACTTAAACCTGGGGACCTTCTTCATTTTAATATTTCCCAGAGTTCCCTGTGCAGTCTGGGACCCCCAGCCTGAACTCCAGGGTGACCAGCAGTCCCCGTTCACATGTTGTTCACATGTTGTTCACATGTTGGCGTGTGAGAGAGGGCAGAGCAGTGTCTGTCTGCAAGAAAAGGTCCCGGGACACCAAAGAGTAAAATATAGAAGTACTGGTCCTGCGTACTGGTCCTGCGTACTGGTGAGTACCGGCCCACTTGAATTGGTGCCAGCTGTAGTGAACAGATGTGGGGAATGAGGTTTTTTAGTGCTGAATTTACATTTATGGATGTGAAATTTGCCAAAAGAATTAATACATTTAGAATGAAGTACAACTTTTCTTTACTTTGACTCTGTGGTGGTTTTGGTGGGGGGCCAACAGGGGCCAGTGCCCCTGTACCACAGACCTTGGACCCCCCTATGGCCCCCCGCTGAACGAAAAGTAGAGCCCAGGGTACAGCAGCCCCATTGAACTGGCGGCCGCGGGCCACATCCGGCGGAAGCAACCTCCATGTGACCCGGTACGTGATCTACATGTTTTCACGATGTGTAGAGAATGGAAGTCTCTAAAGACTGAGCTGTAGGTTTACTTATCCTCAAGCACCGATCACCGCCGATCAAGGCTCAACCTGCTGACCTGCAGCCTCTCCGCTCATCTGTGTTGAGGACAGGAGGAGGAGAGGAGGGGGACAGGAGGGGGACAGGAGGGGGACAGGAGG
>NC_060153.1:33907086-33911232 GCF_021292245.1 Micropterus dolomieu
CAGAGGTGGAGGGGGGGGGGGGGGGGGGGGGGGGGGGGCAGGTGAAGACGACAGAAGCTGCTCCAGGTTGGATTTGTCGTTGCTATGGAGAGCGCTCATGACGAGGAGCTTAATCAGACGTTTCTCTGCTGACGTCAAACAAACATTTCTCCAAAGTAACCAGATTTCCTCCACGGCTGGAATCTGAAGTTATCTCAGGATTTACCCCCCCCCACGTCTGGAAACAGCTGCATTCAGGAGAGAGAGAGGAAACAGATTTTGAGGTCAGAGAGTAAATTTTTGGATCCCGACTGTTTAGTATCTGTTGCTGATGGAACCGTTTGACCTACATTAGACTGAAACGTTTCTCAGGCAGAACGTGATGAACTTTCTACTTTCAAACCGCTGTGCTAATACAGCGAGCTGACGGGGGCGCAACACGTCTTTAAAAAGTCTCGCAACCATCCAGCATACTTAAACCTGGGGACCTTCTTCATTTTAATATTTCCCAGAGTTCCCTGTGCAGTCTGGGACCCCCAGCCTGAACTCCAGGGTGACCAGCAGTCCCCGTTCACATGTTGTTCACATGTTGTTCACATGTTGGCGTGTGAGAGAGGGCAGAGCAGTGTCTGTCTGCAAGAAAAGGTCCCGGGACACCAAAGAGTAAAATATAGAAGTACTGGTCCTGCGTACTGGTCCTGCGTACTGGTGAGTACCGGCCCACTTGAATTGGTGCCAGCTGTAGTGAACAGATGTGGGGAATGAGGTTTTTTAGTGCTGAATTTACATTTATGGATGTGAAATTTGCCAAAAGAATTAATACATTTAGAATGAAGTACAACTTTTCTTTACTTTGACTCTGTGGTGGTTTTGGTGGGGGGCCAACAGGGGCCAGTGCCCCTGTACCACAGACCTTGGACCCCCCTATGGCCCCCCGCTGAACGAAAAGTAGAGCCCAGGGTACAGCAGCCCCATTGAACTGGCGGCCGCGGGCCACATCCGGCGGAAGCAACCTCCATGTGACCCGGTACGTGATCTACATGTTTTCACGATGTGTAGAGAATGGAAGTCTCTAAAGACTGAGCTGTAGGTTTACTTATCCTCAAGCACCGATCACCGCCGATCAAGGCTCAACCTGCTGACCTGCAGCCTCTCCGCTCATCTGTGTTGAGGACAGGAGGAGGAGAGGAGGGGGACAGGAGGGGGACAGGAGGGGGACAGGAGGAGGACAGGAGGGGGACAGGAGGAGGACAGGAGGGGGACAGGAGGGGGACAGGAGGGGGACAGTGAAGACGACTGCGCTGGTTAGTGAAGTACGTGGTGCAATAAAGACTTTAGCAACAATGTGCTCAGTGTCTCCTCCTCCAGCTGCGTTTAGGTTTAAACAAGCACAGAGCTCACAGTCTGAAAGCTTGAACGCTGCCTCTGACAAAACTGGCCCCAGCCCGGCCCCAGCCCGGCCCCAGCCCGGCCCCCTTAATAAAACTGGTGTAGAACCGCCACTGCTTTGACCTCTATAAAAGCAAAATACAACTTTCTTCCACAATAAAAGTCTATAGATATGGTCCGTGAGGAATCTGCTGAGGTTTTGTTCTGGTCTGTGAGCAAATACCAAAACACTTTCTGGGTGCTCTTCTTCTTTTTTTTATTGACAAATATTCCATATACAGAAACGTGGCACCGAGTTGTCACGTACTGCAGAAAGCATCAAGTGCATATCAGAAGAAAAACAAGAAAGGAATTTAAATAAAAAGAAAACGGCTGGTTTTTGGTGTAAGCATTCCAGAAATAGGTTATAAAAAGGATGTAGGATTCCAGATCATATGTCGGTCTTTTGGCAGTGCTGTGGGCATTATAAACAGGAATATTCACTTATATGTAGCGACTCAGCAGCAACTCTGATTACAATTAAAGATACTAAAATGAACTCTAGACCCGATTTACTTGTTATGCAGGTGTTGTATAGAATTCACAAAGCAGGGTATGAGGTGGGGTTTGTGTGGGTACATGGGAGCGGAGGGTAATGAGGAGGCAGAAGGCGGTGCTGGAGGAAAGAGTTCAAATTAATTTACAATATGGGTTACCGGATTACACAGAAATAATAAATAGGTCAGTGGAAGAACATATTATTCAGTACAAAGAACTGTAGAGAAAGGAAAATGTGCTTTCTGATGTAAGAGAAGAGAGACGGAGGTCTGCGCTGGCTCTGACTGCTCAACACCCTGATGGAAACAGTGAAGCATTTTTAGTTCTTTGTAGAAAAATCTCTCGCCAAAGGAGGAAACTGTTTAGAGCTCTGGGAGCAACTGGAGCAACTATATTTAACACACGCTCTCTAGTTAACTTAGAGTGATGAAACTGGTTTATGCAAAAGGATCCAGGCAATTAGCGTTAAGATGTGAATAACGAACAGAGGAGGCAGCGACACGCCGCGGAAACAAGAAGACGAAGAAGACGCGTCCGGCTGCTGACTGTGACGTCGTGGACCGCGTCGCTTTCACTGTACGTCATCGACGCGGCGGCGCTCTTTCTCTCCCCGTGTTAGCGTGTTAGCAGGTTAGCGGCAGCGCGGAGCGGAGTTTCACCGAGTTTCACTAAGTAAAAGCGCAGGAAAGATGGCAGCGGCCGGTACGCAGGGCAGGAAGAGGCTCCTGCGGGAGGAGGACATGACCAAGGTGGAGTTTGAGACCAGCGAGGAGGTGGATGTGACCCCCACCTTCGACACCATGGGCCTCCGGGAGGACCTGCTCCGCGGCATCTACGCTTACGGTAGGCCGGGGATCCGCGCGGCCTCCGGGGGGCGAGTTAGCTCGTCATGCTAAAGCTAACTGTTCATCACCGAAACGTTTTAATGAGACGATTAAATAAAGTAGTTTAAACTAAGTTATTGACACGGTGTTGTTAAGGTTTTAACAGTGTAGGATTAACTCTAAAATATCTGTTATTTGTGTTACTGTTTACCACAAACTTTGGTTAGCATTAGCCGCTAACACCTGCGCAGCTGCTTCTCTGTGTAACTGAAACAGGCTTCACCGCCTCCCACACTTTATCATGTGGAGAAAAACTCTGGCTCACTTCGGCTGAGTTCTTTACACTGTTGTGATTAACGCTAGTGAAGCTAGGGCAGCTAACCACCGTTAAAGTCACCGAGTTCAGGAGGCAGCTGAAGTAGTGAGCAGACTGTTACAAGCTGAAACATGTAGAAAATGTCGGCGTGTCTCTTGTGGTTCAGGAGAACATTAAATGGCAGAATCTCTGAATGGAGTCTGGTGGGGTAGGTCGAGTCTCATTAATGAATTAAACTTTCTGAGAGCAGGCCCGGTCCTCTTTATCCAGGGGGATGTGGTTCAGTCAGCCCCCCTGTTGTTTTCAGAGCTGCTGCAGGTGATGAACTTGTTTTATTCAACGGGTCAGGAAGCAGAACTCGCTGTAGGACAGACAGATGTGACCTTATGTGACGGAGTTTGTTTTGTGTTTCAGGTTTTGAGAAGCCGTCGGCCATCCAGCAGCGAGCCATCAAGCAGATCATCAAAGGCCGAGACGTCATCGCCCAGTAAGAACACTGAACTCAGTACAGTCCCTCTAGTGATCCCTGGCGTCCCGTAGTGATCCCCGGCGTCCCGTAGTGATCCCCGGCGTCCTGTAGTGATCCCTGGCGTCCTGTAGTGATCCCTGGCGTCCTGTAGTGATCCCTGGCGTCCTGTAGTGATCCCCGGCGTCCTGTAGTGATCCCCGGCGTCCCGTAGTGATCCCCGGCGTCCTGTAGTGATCCCTGGCGTCCTGTAGTGAGTCCTGGCGTCCTGTAGTGAGTCCTGGCGTCCTGTAGTGAGTCCTGGCGCGTCCTGTAGTGAGTCCTGGCGCGTCCTGTAGTGAGTCCTGGCGCGTCCTGTAGTGAGTCCTGGCGCGTCCTGTAGTGAGTCCTGGCGTCCTGTAGTGAGTCCTGGCGTCCTGTAGTGAGTCCTGGCGTCCCGTAGTGATCCCCGGCGTCCCGTAGTGAGTCCCGTAGTGATCCCCGGCGTCCCGTAGTGAGTCCCGTAGTGATCCCCGGCGTCCCGTAGTGAGTCCCGTAGTGATCCCCGGCGTCCCGTAGTGATCCCCGGCGTCCCGTAGTGATCCCCGGCGTCCCGTAGTGAGCCCCGTCGTGCTCCCGGGAGTCCCGTAGTGATC
>NC_060153.1:33911332-33924095 GCF_021292245.1 Micropterus dolomieu
CCGTAGTGATCCCCGGCGTCCCGTAGTGATCCCCGGCGTCCCGTAGTGATCCCCGGCGTCCCGTAGTGAGTCCCGGCGTCCCGTAGTGATCCCCGGCGTCCCGTAGTGAGTCCCGTAGTGATCCCCGGCGTCCCGTAGTGAGTCCCGTAGTGATCCCCGGCGTCCCGTAGTGATCCCCGGCGTCCCGTAGTGATCCCCGGCGTCCCGTAGTGAGTCCCGTAGTGATCCCCGGCGTCCCGTAGTGATCCCCGGCGTCCCGTAGTGATCCCCGGCGTCCCGTAGTGATCCCCGGCGTCCCGTAGTGAGTCCCGTAGTGATCCCCGGCGTCCTTTAGTGATCCCCGGCGTCCCGCAGTGCTCCCCGTAGTGAACCTGATGTTGTTTAACAGCTGCTCTCTGCTGTGTTCAGGTCTCAGTCTGGAACAGGAAAGACCGCCACCTTCTGTGTGTCGGTGCTGCAGTGTCTCGACATCCAGGTCAGTGTTCACGTTAAGGTTTCAGGGGGTTCACCTGTGCAGGTGTTGGCGTGATGACATCATGCTGTGATGTGTTTCCTGTCTGCAGGTGAGGGAGACCCAGGCTCTGATCCTCGCTCCAACCAGAGAGCTGGCGGGACAAATTCAGAAGGTAGTCCCGCCCACGCCATCACACCCGGCCGGTCAGCGGTGAGGTAGTGTCCTGGTTTCTGATTGGCTGTGTGTCCTGTGTGTCCAGGTGCTGCTCGCTCTGGGAGACTACATGAACGTCCAGTGTCACGCCTGCATCGGGGGAACCAACGTGGGCGAGGACATCAGGAAGCTGGACTACGGTCAGCACGTGGTGTCCGGGACGCCCGGGCGGGTGTTTGGTGAGTTTAACCGCACACGCGGCGGCGCGCTTCCTGATGTCAGACCAGGAAAACCTGGAATAAGAGGCTGACGTTTGTTTGTGTGTTTTTCTGCAGACATGATTCGCCGCAGGAGTCTGAGGACGAGAGCCATCAAGATGCTGGTCCTGGACGAAGCCGACGAGATGCTCAACAAAGGTGAGACTGAGCACGTGCAGGTGTGATGTCACCTGGCGGCTTCACTCCTGTTGGTCAGGTGATCTTAACAGAGGGCTGCCAGAAACATCGATCACTACTGAGAAATGTGGGCCCGCTGCTTTCGTCTTACCGACTTGTCCGTTGTTGTGGAAACCGAAGTGTTCCCAAAAATGAGACCTTAACAATAAGGGAGGGTCTTAAAGCGCAGGCTTCTCTGCGCCGGCCACACTTTACTGGCTAAAGCGTGCAGCGCCGCAAGGCGGAGATTTGGTCCGCCATTTAATGTCTGTGTGGAAACTCAGAATTTACGTATGTTCCACACAAAACAAGCCTAATATATGACGTTAGAGACTTCCTGTACCGGAAAGGTCCGCTGTAAAATGACCAAAAACTGAATGGAGTCTGGTGCAGAGGCCTTTAACCAGCGATGGCTGTTGATGCAGGACTGTTTTAGGGATTTGTAGGATGGAGAATTTCAAAACTCCTCCTGGGCTCCTCCTTCCTCTTCCTCCTCCCTCTTCTTCCTCCTCTTCCTCCTCCCTCTTCCTCCTTCCTCCTCCCTCTTCCTCCTTCCTCTTCTTCCTCCTCCCTCTTCCTCCTCTTCCTCCTGGGCTCCTCCTCCTCTTCCTCCTGGGCTCTTCCTCCTCCTCCTGGTTTAGCTGTGACCCAGCTGTAACGTGGCCCTGCAGACGGTCTGTGCTGGTCTCACCGGTCTTCTTACCTGTTACTTGTTCAGGGTTTAAGGAGCAGATCTACGACGTGTACCGTTACCTGCCTCCGGCCACACAGGTGGTTCTGATCAGCGCCACGCTGCCGCACGAGATCCTGGAGATGACCAACAAGTTCATGACAGACCCGATCCGCATCCTGGTCAAACGGTGAGTCCGCCAGCAGCGCCCAGCCGGTCCTCATGAACCTGCCTGGCACAGTCCAGAAGCTCTGTTCTGAAGTCGGCCCCCCCCCCCCCTTTGTCTCCCCCCTCAGTGACGAGCTGACCCTGGAGGGCATCAAGCAGTTCTTCGTGGCGGTGGAGAGGGAGGAGTGGAAGTTTGACACTCTGTGCGATCTGTACGACACGCTGACCATCACTCAGGCCGTCATCTTCTGCAACACCAAGAGGAAGGTGAGAGCGAGAGAGAGTTGAACGTGCTGAGACCTTCAGAGCTCAGCTCCCTGACCCGATGGTTCCCCTTCGGACCGTCTGACAGAACCAGAACCGGACTGAGCGGGTCTGTGCTTGTGTTTCAGGTGGACTGGCTGACGGAGAAGATGAGGGAGGCCAACTTCACGGTGTCGTCGATGCACGGAGACATGCCTCAGAAAGAGAGGGAGTCCATCATGAAGGAGTTCAGATCAGGAGCCAGGTAACGGAGCAGGTCCTGAGCCAGACCGGGACCCTGCAGTCCAGCAGCAGAGCTTCATTTCCCTGCTGCTGGACCCGTGTGTAAATGCTCCACCTGCTGTACTGTACTGGTTCTGAACTGGACTCTGAGCTGCTCCTGTGTGTTTCAGCCGGGTCCTGATCTCCACCGACGTCTGGGCTCGAGGTTTGGACGTCCCTCAGGTGTCTCTGATCATCAACTACGACCTGCCGAACAACAGAGAGCTCTACATCCACAGGTACGCTGACAGGAAGTGGCGCCGGGGGGGTCAGAGCTCATGTAGACAGAAGAAACGTAATGAGCTCTGTTACTATGACAACAGTGAACAGATGCTGACGTCGGCACAGGGTCTCCGGGGTGATTCTGCGTAGCGTTGGGCGCAGGGATCTACCGTGCGCTCTTATACGCCCCTAAAAATAGATCCGTGCGAACCGACCGTAACCCTCCGCCACGCCGGGATTTCCCCGGTGCACCGGCCGCCCTGAGGCCGCCTGAACATCCCCGTTAAAACAACGTAGAGCGATGACTGACGAGTTTGTAGCCTGCTTACAATGAACAAAGTGAACCAGCTGAAACTGGAATTAATGAAGTGGTGGGAAGCTGCAAACTTTACTATTATTTATTTTTATGTGTTTAATATGACATTAAAAAGAACAGAACTGTAACTAATATATTAACATCAAACCGTTTCCTGCCTTTGTTAAAATGCTACAACTCTCGTGGACACTGGCTCCTCCGCACGGTGGACAGGTGGAGATTTGACCAGAGCGTAGGAAGGTTTCAGACTGTAACTGCTCGCGTTTCCTAGTTTGAACCAACCGTTTCTGGCGATTTGCAGTAATGTTGTGCACGTCGCAGCCTTCGTAAGACGGCTGCTGGTAACAGCTGAACTGAGGCGACGGCGAGATGAAGCCTCACGAAGCATCGAAGCTTTCCGTCCAGTCGGTTCACTGAAGCTTCGCGGTGCTTCATTTGCTCCACTGGGCCATCAAACAGTGATCGTAACGGCGCCACGGCTTTGGTGAACGAATGAATGATGTTTGATGAACGTATTAATCTGGCGCCTGTCTTTATGTTGTAGCGACCGGGTCAAAGGGAAAGTGGAAACGAGGCAGAGGGCTGTGATGTGAATGTTAAAGCCCCAGTTTAATTCTTACAGAAACCACAAGTCTAAGCGAACAACTCGTCCCGTTTCATCACGATCTCTGATAAAATCAGCTGTGTTCAATAAAAACCAGCAGTCCAGAAAATGTTAACGAAGGTCCGATGTGTTTTGCTCCTCCTTTCGATTCGAACAGCAAAGCTGCGAACCGTTTCCTGATGATCCTGTCGGGACGTGTAAAGTTCTGTTGCCTCCTCGTGTGTTAATGTGCGCGGCGTCTCTCTCGCCGTGGGAACGCTGAACTTCAGGATCTCAGAGTGAAACGTCTTTAAGGAGGAGCAGGAAGGAGAGTTTGACCATCTTAAATATCTGAAACAACTCGTGACTTGGGGCTGGACGATTCAGCAGCTCTGCCTGACGTAACGTTACCGTGTGCACGCCGTGTGCACGCCGTGTGCACGCCGTGTGTGTTCCTGGACTTCCCCGCGCTGAGATGGATCTCTGGGTCACAGGATCAGGAGGCGCGAATTTGAGACGGATCTGTCGGGGCCCAGAGTCTCCTCCGGGTTAAACTAACGCTATGGGTGGTGACGGTGCAGTGGATAAGACGCGCGCCCTCAGTGCGGGAGACCTGGGTTCGATTCCCACCGTGACACGTCCACCAATGTGTCCCCTAGTGAGACACTGACCCCCTCGTGTGTCCAGAGGCGTGCGACCTCTGACCTCTACAGCCGCTGTCCGTCGCTTTGGATAAAAGCTTCAGCTCAATGGAAAGAAATTCTTCTTCTACTGAATACTGTTGAGAATCTCGCCATCTCCGGTCGGGCCGCCGTGTTTAATCATCTGTAGGTGTTTATTAGAAATGAGCTTCAAGCTGTGTCTGTGGTTAAATGTGGGGGGCGGGGCCAGTAGGTCGACTGTAACGACGTGATCTCTGACCCCCTCCAGGATTGGCCGATCCGGTCGTTATGGCCGTAAGGGCGTGGCCATCAACTTTGTGAAGAACGACGACATCAGGATCCTGCGGGACATCGAGCAGTACTACTCCACCCAGATCGACGAGATGCCCATGAACGGTACGAGCCGACCAATCGCACACACCGCTGGGTGTACTCACTGTCAGTACTCACTGATGTCAGTACTCACTGATGTCAGTACTCACTGATGTCAGTACTCACTGATGTCAGTACTCACTGATGTCAGTACTCACTGATGTCAGTACTCACTGATGTCAGTACTCACTGATGTCGGTACTCACTGATGTCGGTACTCAGTACTCACTGATGTCGGTACTCAGTACTCACTGATGTCGGTACTCACTGATGTCGGTACTCAGTACTCACTGATGTCGGTACTCACTGATGTCGGTACTCACTGATGTCGGTACTCACTGATGTCGGTACTCACTGATGTCAGTACTCACTGATGTCGGTACTCACTGATGTCGGTACTCACTGATGTCAGTACTCAGTACTCACTGATGTCAGTACTCACTGATGTCAGTACTCGGGTTTCTTCTGGATCCGCTGCATCATCAGAACTGGTTGGTATTGACTGACCCTGCGCTGCACGCTTCCTGTGATTGGCTGACATGTTTGTTCTCTGTCTGCAGTGGCCGACCTGATCTGATGTCACCTGGACGACGTCACACGGAGCCCCGCCCCTTTTTACCTGTGTTGCTTCCTGTTTTTTATTTTTGGATGTTTTAGGGTGTTTTGATCTGGTAGAGACGAGCGAAAGGCTGCAGACCCGTTTTTGTAAATAAAGTTGTTTTGGTTCCACGTCAGCCTGTTCTCGTCTGTTCTGAAACGGAACGTCCCATTTGGGTCGTACAGGGTTACCATGGCGGCGTCACAGGAGAGCAGCTGGACGGCTCATCGATGACCAACAGTGTTTCTGATGTTGATCATCAAATGAACGGAGCGTACCTGAACACGGCGTCGGTCAGCAACCAAACGCCTCACGGCGAAGGTTTGTTTTACCCTGGGTTTCGCCTCTCAGGCTATGTTCAGGCGCGCTCAGGGTTAAAACCCAAAATCTTCAAAGCTGATGTCACACAGACGGTCGTCAATTTTATTTTAATATTTTATACACAAATGTTGGAACAGAAGGAAACCATAAAAAAAAAACAGTAAGAATATTAAAATTCAAACAGGCACCAAAAATCACAGAGCTGATTGATTTTAAACTGATTTCACATCAAATCACAAAGACAGGAGGGAAACCGCGTAACCGCCAGTTCACAACAAAACCCACAGACTCTTAAACAATTTAAATATTTAATCCACCACCATCCTTTTACTCTGAAACCTTTACAAGTCACTTCCTGTCGGACTGCAGCTTCGTTGTTTTACTCTGAAACCTTTACAAGTGACTTCCTGTCGGGCAGACTGCGTCACGCTGTGCAGCTGTTCCTGGTCAGGTTCTGCTGCCACCTGGCGGGAGGACGGTGATGTGAAAGAGGACGTTCCTCCTGATTTAACGTTCCCTCCCTGTGTGGTTCGGATAGTTTGTCTCTTAATGATGAGGTCACCTTTTAAAAGCTGCGTCTTGTTTTTACTCAGTTTTCAGATATTAAAAGTAGTTGCCCCCCCCCCCCTCCCCTCACTACAGAGCGGGCTCTGGCACCAGATGACGTCACCAGCACAAGATGGCGGCGACAGGATATTTTGGCTTTATTTTGTAAAGTGGGAGGAAATGGAGATGCGGCGGCCATCTTTATTTACAGTTAGTTTCCTGTCTCACTCGCAGGTCGGGAAGAATCCAGCTGCAGCCGCAGACGGACGTGACTGAAGTTCAACTTCCATATATGGTTTGTCCCAGAAGCCATCGCGCACAAAACGTGATGGCGTTTACCTCGACCGCTCGGCCCACGCAGAGCCGTTAAATTAAAAAAGAGCTGTTAAAAAATGTGTCAACGTAGTAATCGGTGTACGTTATGTGTTAATATTTACTATACGATAGTTATATATTAATATAGTATATTTATACTATAATTCCTGCACATTTTTATTTATAATAGCCAAATAATAATAGAGCAATGTTTCAATTAATACCACTGTAAGTTTCAAAGACCAAGAATATTGTGTAGCGTTACATCACGAGCCAGTTGTGTCTCGATTTAGGTTAAAACTTTACAACATTACTGAGACGTTAATGACAGATTAGCGGTTTGAACATTAACAGTATCGTCCAGCGGTTGCTGGACTCGTCTTTGCTGCAGTGGTCTGTGCGACTGGACCTGGGGGAGCTAACCGGAGCTAGCTGGCTAACTATTCCTGACAGCCCCCCCGAGTATTTTCCTCACCCTAACCCTCACCACCTGTTGCTGCGCAGCCTCCGCTAGCGTTACTGCAGCTGTATAACACCCGTCGGCACTTGCGGAGCTTCTGAACTTTCGCCGCCAATTTTCGTAAAACTGCCGATATTCGAAATCTACACAGTTGATTTCTCGTCTCAAAACTTCTCAGAAGTGTATTAAAGTTCTGTTGCTGGCCTCTAAAGAAAACGGTCTGCATCAGGATCTATCCTGTACGTGAGCCGAGATTAACGTCATCACGTTTTGTGCGCGGTGGCTTCTGGGACAAACCAGATTTGGAAGTTCAACTTGCGTCAGGTGACTTGCGTCAGGTGTGCGGGCTGCAGCTGGATGTACTTGCGCAGGTTTGGAGAAGGTATCAAGTGATTACGTTTACAGTGTTATCGATCGGACCGTGAACTCATGACCTGCATTGGAAAGTGCGGGAAAACCTGGTCTGCGGAGAACGTCCGATTGGTCAGATTACAGCCAATCAAGACGGAAGCTTGACAAAATAAAGTGATGTATTTGCTGTTGCTATGACACGGGCAGTGTGAACCAATGGGAGGACAGTCAGTGAGGAGGGGCGGGGCTTAGTGTCACTATGCAAACAACAAAGCAACCAATCACAGGAGGAGGAGGAGGAGGTGGTGCTGGAGCAGAGGATGATGGGAAGGCGTCTACAGGTTGCGTCTGATGAACCAGATCTCATTCCTGCGGCGGGGCACGCTGGGGTTCTCGTACACGGCAACCATGTAGTCGCGGCTGCTGACTTCGTCTGTGACCCCGAGGATCTCCCACAGCAGGCCGATCTGACGGCCGACCGTCTCCTCCGTGGTCGTCCCGAAGAACACCCTGACAGCCAATCAGAGAGCAGAGCATCATCTCACACGCCAGTCTGACACCTGTCCGCCTTCGCCATGAGGTCACAGCAGACAGACTGCAGAGACGCTCGTTAAACATTCTGCTAACTACAGCAACAGATGGTTTTATCTCTCATCAGTAACACCTGACGGCGTCTCTTCTAAAGATCAGCTGATCAATAACACCTGACTGATATTGGAAGTTGCGCTGCGTTCAGGGACAGTGGGGATTCCTGCAGGTTAAACTCAGCTCTGACTGAAGCGCCGTGTTAATGAAGCGGAGGGTGTTCTTACCTGGAGATGACTCTGATTGGCTCTCTGTGGACGATGGTGATGTCACTGTCAAAGGGTTGGGGGGGGTTGGCCTGGTAGTCGGCGGGCAGGAAGAACGCTGTCTCCACGTCTTTCTGAAACGTCACACCGTCCTCCATCATGTGGATGTTACTTATCACTGGCACTGTCATCCCCAGGTACCTGCCTATACACGATCAATATGTCAGTGGGAGGGGCTACCTGAGGTGTGCTATGGGTGGGAGGGGCTACCTGGGGAGTCAGTGGGAGGGTCTAGCTGATGTGTGCTATGAGTGGGAGGAGCTGCCCGAGGTGTGCTGTGGGTGGGAGGGGCTAACGGAGTGTGACGGCGGAGTCTGACCTGCAGAATTCTCTTTGCAGATAAAGCGCATCAGCTTCATGAAGCCCATGGAGATGCTCTGCTCGTACAGGTCTTCTCGTCGGGTCACGCAGGCCCAGTTCCCTGCCGGGTAGACCCGCTCCTCGTACAGAACCTCGCCCATCTGCAGACACACGTTCATTATTTATTTAAATCCGGCGGCGGACTGCTGGTTCAGAGAAGATGAATTTAGTTTTGACTGGAGCAGGACTTGATGGTTAACGGTATCAAAGCTCTTTCCAGGTCCAGATAAACTAAATTAACTAAAATGAATTTGGTTAGTTTTCTTGAAAAGAAGATTTCTGATCAGCACGATGAAGAGGTTGGAGGTTTTGATCCATTGATCTGATTGGTCAGTAGGACTGGTGACCCTTTGTCAACATGCAGCACAGGTGAGCCAGCTTCATGACACCTGGATCAAACCCTGCTGCTGACTGCTGGTCTGGTCTGTGGCGGTCTTTACCTTCTCATGGCAGGACACGGGGACGAAGGGGAGGGGCTCCCTCTGCTGGCTGTTGCGTGTCATTTCCTGTATGGGTCCGGTCATCTCTGCAACAGACAGACAGGTGTGCTGATGTCACCTTAGACACTTTCAGGTTCATTGATCCTAATGAACTCTGACATCACCTGACAGCGACGTCATTAAAGATGTAGAAGAAGAGGTCTGAGGAGCAGCTGATGAAGAAACACTCAATGCTTAACAGCTGGCCCGGGTACTGGCCCCCCCAACCCCTCCCCTCACCTGGAGGAACCGACACCTGGTGGGTACTGGCGACCGCCTGCCAGTGTGTCAGCAGTCGGTCATCTCCATCCATTGGTTCGGGGTTGTCTGTGATGTCATCGTCCAGCTGCTCGTCGTCCAATCCGTCGAGGTCTTCCAAAGAGATCAGAGCCATCACTGTTGGGGGAGGAGCCGACCTTTGACCTGCAGAGTATTTCTTATTCCTGTAACACACACACAGAAACACACCTGTTCACCTGTCCTGAGGTCTGATCACTGTTCCTGCACACACACACTGCCAGTGTTTCAGAACTCCTCCATTTTTTTTAGTTCTTCTATAAATCTAAGACGTCCAGGTCCAGTGAAACACCTGAAACGGGACAAAAGTAAAACTTTCATCTCCTTCCTCTGCTGCAGAATAACCAGCGACACAAAGACAACGCTCAGCTCACACAAACTGAGAAACCAAGTAAATTCAGAGATAAACAGTTTTCAGGGATCAACAACGAGTTAATGTGGTGATGGTACAGTGGACTGGACGCATGCCTTTGGTGTTCAGGTGACCTCTGGCATTTTCACCAACTGTAAGTCGCTTTAATAAAAAAAGCCTCAGCTAAATGAGTAAATGTAAATTTTCTTAACGGCTTCAGCCTATTCTGCAGCAGAGGAACCCGTTTCTACAGTGACACCTTGAACAGCCCGTTGATACACAGACGCTTTATGTGGGCCGTATTGTATCTAATTTTCACTGGACCTGAACTACAAACATGGAGGCATCCTGAAGAGCCTGTAGTGTATGATTATGTTTTATAGTAACGAACGGACAGCAGGTGTTTCTGCTGAGATGTCTAATGAACTGAAAAACATCATGAACTTAGACAAACCGTCACATTATTATTACAATAAATATCTGATCCTGTTCAGCCTTTGCTTCCAGATCCGGGATGCTGCTGCCTGCTGGACCTGGATCAGCGTAGAGGTACTTTTTACTATTGGTGTACTTTTACTCAGGTATAACTTAGTAATAAGTAATAATGGACTGATGATCAGCTGCTGCTGGTTTGGATCAGCTGACTCTGAATTACTGATGATTTAACTGATGTCTGGTTTGATTGACGGCTCTGGTGGGTGGAAGTCTTTTAATTTGATCAGTCAGACTTCCTGAAGACAAACTCTTTATTTACTTTGTTTTATTTTGATGTAACTGAAGTTGAACCTGTCCGGATCACCTGGAGGTTTTCCTGAATCCACACTGATCCGTATCACTGCTGTCTGCCCGAACCTGAAGGACCCGGACTTTCCTAGAACCTCTACAGATTCATTAAACAGGTAAATGTGGCATAAAGTGTCTTCGGTGTAAACCGGTTCAGGGGCCCGCCGGCAGTCTGCTTAGCCCCGGGAGGGAAACTAGGTCAACCCGGGACCCTGTCCAAACACACGAGCACAGGCCGCTGATCCTTTTCAGACCGACTCGGGTTAGACAGAACTACCAGCTTGACCAACAGGACCACAGCGAACCCGCTTCAGATACAGCAGGGACCAGAAGTGGACTGGGTTTACTTGGCACGGCAAAGTTAGCACGGTTAGCATGCAGATTCCTCTCTACGTTAGCCTGGTTAGCACAGTTTGTCTGGACCGGGTCCGAACAGTCATCTAGCAAGTGTTTATCTCACCTGGTTCCGGTCGCACCTGTCCGCCAGGTGAGTGTGCAGCTGCTGAGACCGTCCGCCAATCACAACAACAACAACAACAACAACAACAAACCCGGCTCGTGTCTGGAGCTGAGAAACTCTCGCACATGCGCACTGGATTCAACACACACACACACACACACACACACACAGAGCGGCGCTGGACTGCGCACGCGCCAGCAGGTAAACCGTCCGTATCCGGTCCCGGTCGTGGGTCCCACAGGGTCCCCCCTCCCCTGAATGAGCTTGTTAACTTATTAATCTAATTAGAAAAAATAACTAATAATAAATGTGCCTATTTACTGTCTTTAGAAACCAAATCCGGATCCTGCTGCCTTCAGAATTTTTTATTTTTTTATTTGTAAGTGACTGTTTCTATATATTGACTTATATTGGGATTTATTTCCAGTACACCTATGTTATCTGTATTTTCTCGTGCGCGTGACATCTCGCCGAGGTTTAAATGCATAATTAGTGAGCTCATATTGTATTATGATGCCTAATGATTAATCCTGTGAATTAAATAAACATCTATATTAATGTATGTTGTCTGCTACGTAGCAGAAGGGAGTTACAAACTCGATTTCACTCTATAACCTGTTGAGCGGCCCGCTGAATGACGTCACTGCAATGTTTTAGTCAGAGACATTATACAAATACACACCAGATAAAATTTAGAAACAAACGTTTTCATCAGGGAGCAAACAACTGCAGAAAAAGTGATGAAGACATGTAGAGAAATAAATTCATTACAAAACGAAAGACTTGAAGATAAAGTCACTGATCACTGATTATACTTTAGTACCCGTCTACATTTCTGTTATTGTTTATCAGGGAAAATACCTGAGAAGGGACTGAAAGTCCACTGATAAGAGAGTTGAGATCCAAAGAAGTTCTGCTTCTGAATGAAAAATGTTCCCAGTAAAATAAAAAGTTAACCACATTATTTAGAGACGAATCTTTATTGTTGTCATAGCAACATGTTACATCTGTTAGAGAAACGTTTGAGTGACCGACGAGTTAAATCAGACCAAAGTTTCTTTGTGGATCCACACTGAGTCCACAAAAGTCTGGATAGACCCGAATTTAGATTTTAAATGAATTTCTTTTATCCGGTTAAAGAATCTCAGTTAACTCATGTCCCGGTTCTGTCATAGTCCTGTATCTTAGTTAATTCCCTGGTTCTGTCTTAGGGCTTAGTCCTGTGTCTTAGTTCATGTCCCTGTTCTGTCTTAGGTCTTAGTCCTGTGTCTTAGTTCATGTCCCTGTTCTGTCTTAGGTCTTAGTCCTGTGTCTTAGTTCATGTCCCTGTTCTGTCTTAGGTCTTAGTCCTGTGTCTTAGTTCATGTTCTGTCTTAGTGCTTAGTCCTGTGTCTTAGTGCTTAGTCCTGTGTCTTAGTTCATGTCCCGGTTCCGTCTTAGTTCTTAGTCCTGTATCTTAGTTCATGTCCCAGATCTGTCTTAGTCCTGTGTGTTAGTTCATGTCCCAGATCTGTCTTAGTCCTGTGTGTTAGTTCATGTCCTGTCTTAGGTCATAGTCCTGTGTCTTAGTGCTTAGTCCTGTATCTTAGTTCATGTCCCAGTTCTGTGTCTTAGTTCATGTCCCGGTTCTGTCTTAGGTCTTGGTCCTGTGTCTTAGTTCATGTCCCGGTTCTGTCTTAGATCTTGGTGCTGTGTCTTAGTTCATGTCCCGGATCTGTCTTAGTCCTGTGTGTTAGTTCATGTCCTGTCTTAGGTCTTAGTCCTGTGTCTTAGTGCTTAGTCTTGTATCTTAGTTCATGTCCCGGTTCTGTGTCTTAGTTCATGTCCTGGTTCTGTCTTAGGTCTTGGTCCTGTGTCTTAGTTCATGTCCCGGTTCTGTCTTAGGTCTTAGTCCTGTGTCTTAGTTCATGTCCCGGTTCTTTCTTAGTGCTTAGTCCTGTGTCTTAGTTCATGTCCCCGTTCTGTCTTAGTGCTTAGTCCTGTGTCTTAGTTCATGTCCCGGTTCTGTCTTAGTGCTTAGTCCTGTGTCTT
>NC_060153.1:33924195-33947792 GCF_021292245.1 Micropterus dolomieu
ATCTTAGTTCATGTCCCAGTTCTGTGTCTTAGTTCATGTCCCGGTTCTGTCTTAGGTCTTGGTCCTGTGTCTTAGTTCATGTCCCGGTTCTGTCTTAGATCTTGGTGCTGTGTCTTAGTTCATGTCCCGGATCTGTCTTAGTCCTGTGTGTTAGTTCATGTCCTGTCTTAGGTCTTAGTCCTGTGTCTTAGTGCTTAGTCTTGTATCTTAGTTCATGTCCCGGTTCTGTGTCTTAGTTCATGTCCTGGTTCTGTCTTAGGTCTTGGTCCTGTGTCTTAGTTCATGTCCCGGTTCTGTCTTAGGTCTTAGTCCTGTGTCTTAGTTCATGTCCCGGTTCTTTCTTAGTGCTTAGTCCTGTGTCTTAGTTCATGTCCCCGTTCTGTCTTAGTGCTTAGTCCTGTGTCTTAGTTCATGTCCCGGTTCTGTCTTAGTGCTTAGTCCTGTGTCTTAGTTCATGTCCCGGTTCTGTCTTAGTGCTTAGTCAAGTGTCTTAGTTTATTTCCCGGTTCTGTCTTAGGTCTTAGTCCTTTGTCTTAGTTCAAATTCTGTCTTAGTGCTTAGTCCTGTGTCTTAGTTCATGTCCCTGTTCTGTCTTAGTGCTTAGTCCTGTGTCTTAGTTCATGTCCCTGTTCTGTCTTAGGTCTTAGTCCTGTGTCTTAGTTCATGTTCTGTCTTAGTGCTTAGTCCTGTATCTTAGTTCATGTCTCAGATCTGTCTTAGTCCCGTGTGTTAGTTCATGTCCTGTCTTAGGTCATAGTCCTGTGTCTTAGTGCTTAGTCCTGTATCTTAGTTCATGTCCCAGTTCTGTGTCTTAGTTCATGTCCCGGTTCTGTCTTAGGTCTTGGTCCTGTGTCTTAGTTCATGTCCCGGTTCTGTCTTAGGTCTTGGTCCTGTATCTTAGTTCATGTCCCGGATCTGTGTTAGTTCATGTCCTGTCTTAGGTCTTAGTCCTGTGTCTTAGTCCTTAGTCCTGTGTCTTAGTTCATGTCCCGGTTCTGTCTTAGGTCTTGGTCCTGTGTCTTAGTTCATGTCCCGGTTCTGTCTTAGGTCTTAGTCCTGTGTCTTAGTGCTTAGTCCTGTGTCTTAGTTCATGTCCCGGTTCTGTCTTAGGTCTTAGTCTTGTGTCTTAGTGCTTAGTCCTGTGTCTTAGTTCATGTCCCGGTTCTGTCTTAGTGCATAGTCCTGTGTCTTAGTTCATGTCCCGGTTCTGTCTTAGTCCTGTGTCTTAGTTCATGTTCTGTCTTAGTGCTTAGTCCTGTGTCTTAGTTCATGTTCCTGTTCTGTCTTAGTGCTTAGTACTGTGTCTTAGTTCATGTTCTGTCTTAGGTCTTAGTCCTGTGTCTTAGTGCTTAGTCCTGTGTCTTAGTTCATGTCCTGGTTCTGTCTTAGTGCTTAGTCCTGTGTCTTAGTTCATGTCCCAGTTCTGTGTCTTAGTGTTTAGTCCTGTGTCTTAGTTCATGTCCCAGTTCTTAGTGCTTAGTTCTGTGTCTTAGTTCATGTCCCGGTTCTGTCTTAGTGCTTAGTCCTGTGTCTTAGTTCATGTCCCGGTTCTGTCTTAGGTCTTAGTCCTGTGTCTTAGTTCATGTCCCTGTTCTGTCTCAGTGCTTAGTCAAGTGTCTTAGTTCATTTCCCGGTTCTGTCTTAGGTCTTAGTCCTGTGTCTTAGTTCATGTCCCGGGTCTGTCTTAGGTCTTAGTCCTGTGTCTTAGTTCATGTTCCTGTTCTGTCTTAGTGCTTAGACCTGTGTCTTAGTTCATGACCCTGTTCTGTCTTAGGTCTTAGACCTGTGTCTTAGTGCTTAGTCCTGTGTCTTAGTTCATGTCCCTGTTCTGTCTTAGGTCTTAGTCCTGTGTCTTAGTTCATGTCCCTGTTCTGTCTTAGTGCTTAGTCCTGTGTCTTAGTTCATGTCCCTGTTCTGTCTTAGTGTTTAGTCTTAGGTCTTAGTTCATGTCCCGGTTCTGTATTAGTGCTTAGTCCTGTGTCTTAGTTCATGTCCCGGTTCTGTCTTAGGTCTTAGTCCTGTGTCTTAATTCATGTCCCGGTTCTGTCTTAGTGCTTAGTCCTGTGTCTTAGTTCATGTCCCTGTTCCGTCTTAGTCCTGTATCTTGGTTCATGTCCCTGTTCCGTCTTAGTCCTGTGTCTTAGTTCATGTTCTGTCTTAGTGCTTAGTCCTGTGTCTTAGTTCATGTTCCGGTTCTGTCTTAGGGCTTAGTCCTGTGTCTTAGTTCATGTCCTGTCTTAGGTCTTAGTCCTGTGTCCTAGTTCATGTCCCAGCTATGTGTTAGTGCTTAGACCTGTGTCTTGGTTCATGTCCCGGTACTGCCTCATTTCTTAAATCTAAATGTCCTGCCTTAGAATATTTTTATTTTATTAAGTAAACCTGAAGAGCCCGAGACGTTCAGGATATATATATATATATATATATATGTCTATTATTTACAGTGATTCAGACTCTAAGTGATTCAGAGCGACGCTGGGTCAGAGTGTACAAAGTCAGTTTTTATTTTACAGTATTTGCACAGCATAAAAAAGAATAAATGTAAACTGTACTAAAAGCAGCTTTAAAATTCAAATGCAGACACGTTACTGTAGAAACAAGCTGCTGCTCTACGTTCTCTGTACCTTTAACTGGCATCATAGAATAAATACATGTGTGTAGAACATGTGACCTCCGATCAGAAAAACCTCAGACCTTTCAGACCAGGCCTCTGACCTTACAGACCGGGCCTCTGGCTTCGGACCTTTGAGACCGGGCCTCTGGCCTCGGATCTTTCCGAATGTGCCTCAGACAGCACTCTGAACCCAGCAGGTGAGTTCTGCTCAGCTCAGACTGTGAAGGCAGCGAGCGTAAAATGAACCTTGAGTTAGTCTCTGCTGCACAGACAGTGATTTTTCCCATTGTACTTGAAGGCGGCGTTTCAGACTGAATCTCAAGTATATCAGTACTTTAGTACTTTAGACACGATAATATCTAAATGTCTTTATGGTTCTGATGTTGCTGTCCGGTTCTAATGGACTTCACTGATCCTTCAGTGACTTCAGAGTTTCAGTAACTGGATCCAATGATGGTCCACACAGAGCCTGATTCTGGACCGTTCTGTCACTCTGAGACTGAGCAAAAAGAAGCATTAGTCGTCCAGTTCAGTCTGGTTCTCAGTCCGGTTCTGACCTGCTGTGGGTCCAGTATGGGATGATTGGCTCTAAGCTTGTCTTCTCTTGGGTTAGATACTATACAGGTGAGCTGCAATGCATGATGGTAGTTGGCGTTTTAATAGTGACTGGTAACTGGAACAGTTCTGGTGTAGAACTTCATTTGATCTGGTCTGATACTGGTTTGGTCCAATTTTAGTCCTGATTAGTTCCACGTCTGGTCCTGGTTTGAAGAGTTTTTGTCCTGGTTCTAATTGTTTTAACTGGTTTGGTCCTGGTTTGTTCCACGTCTGGTCCTGGTTTGAAGAGTTTTTGTCCTGGTTCTAATTGTTTTAACTGGTTTGGTCCTGGTTTGTTCCACGTCTGGTCCTGGTTGGTCCTGGTTTGTTCCACGTCTGGTCCTGGTTCGGAACTGGTTTGAAGAATTTTTGTCCTGGTTCTAATTGTTTTAACTGGTTTGGTCCTGGTTTGTTCCACGTCTGGTCCTGGTTAGTCCTGGTTTGTGCCACGTCTGGTCCTGGTTCGGACCTGGTTTGAACAGTTTTTGTCCTGGTTCTAATTGTTTTAACTGGTTTGGTCCTGGTTTGGTCCACAGCCGGTCCTGGTCTCAGTAGCTGTTTTCGTGTCCGGCAAGTATGTAAAGGTTACTGTGTTCAGTTGGGTTATCTGTCGCCCTGCTCTCCAGAACTACCACCCTGCAGACAGACAGGTGAATAGACAGGTGAGCTGATGGACAGGTGAGCAAGCTGACAGGTGAACAGACAGGTGAGCAAGCTGACGGACAGGTGGACGGACAGGTGAGCTGACAGACAGGTGAGCAAGCTGACAGGTGAACAGACAGGTGAGCAAGCTGACGGACAGGTGAGCTGACGGACAGGTGAGCTGACGGACAGGTGAGCTGACAGACAGGTGAGCAAGCTGACAGGTGAACAGACAGGTGAGCAAGCTGACGGACAGGTGAGCTGACGGACAGGTGAGCTGACGGACAGGTGAGCTGACAGACAGGTGAGCAAGCTGACAGGTGAACAGACAGGTGAGCAAGCTGACGGACAGGTGAGCTGACGGACAGGTGAGCTGACGGACAGGTGAGCTGACAGACAGGTGAGCAAGCTGACAGGTGAACAGACAGGTGAGCAAGCTGACGGACAGGTGAGCTGACGGACAGGTGAGCTGACGGACAGGTGAGCTGACAGACAGGTGAGCAAGCTGACAGGTGAACAGACAGGTGAGCAAGCTGACGGACAGGTGAGCTGACGGACAGGTGAGCTGACGGACAGGTGAGCTGACAGACAGGTGAGCAAGCTGACAGGTGAACAGACAGGTGAGCAAGCTGACGGACAGGTGAGCTGACGGACAGGTGAGCTGACGGACAGGTGAGCTGACAGACAGGTGAGCAAGCTGACAGGTGAACAGACAGGTGAGCAAGCTGACGGACAGGTGAGCTGACGGACAGGTGAGCTGACGGACAGGTGAGCTGACAGACAGGTGAGCAAGCTGACAGGTGAACAGACAGGTGAGCAAGCTGACGGACAGGTGAGCTGACGGACAGGTGAGCTGACGGACAGGTGAGCTGACAGACAGGTGAGCAAGCTGACAGGTGAACAGACAGGTGAGCAAGCTGACGGACAGGTGAGCTGACGGACAGGTGAGCTGACGGACAGGTGAGCTGACAGACAGGTGAGCAAGCTGACGGACAGGTGAGCTGGCTGATGGACAAGTGGATGGAAAGGTGAGCTGACAGACAGGTGAGTGAGCTGACGGACAGGTGTCTCACCTGTCGGAGCCCAGCAGGCGGAACATCCTGCTGTTGTCGCTGATCTCTTGAGTGATCTGCAGAAAAAAGGAGGAGGAAGAGGTTATGACACAGCAGTGAAGTGGGCGGGTTCCTGGCCTCTGATTATGATGATGATCATTACCTCATTAGATCTGAAGCTCCGCCCCTGCATGCCGTGTCTCCAGAAGGCCAAAACACTGTCCTGTAAACACACTGAAGAAGAGGAGGAGAGGGTCAGCACACCTGGAGGGGGGTTCAGGTGGTTTTAAGGTGGTCTGAGATGAACCTAATGCATGTGACGGCAGGGCTGCCGATAATCAATCGAACCAAATCATCAGATGTTTGGGTTATTAATTAGCCTCGTTAGATTTATCTCTCCCTCAGAGTCAGTTTTCCCCGTAGTATCAAATGTAGTTATTTTTGAAGGTGGAGTTAGATCAGGTGACCGTCTGAAGGTGGTTCAAAGCTGAGGGTTTACCGATCGACTCGATCTGGAAATTGAAGGTGAGCTCAGCTGACAGCTTCTTGGCGGACTTCAGCTTCCCCTGAAGGTTTACGATCTTTATACAACCTGCAGGAAGTAGAAGGTACAACCAGCTCAGGTGACGTCAGCCTTCAAAATAAAACGTCTGTCATTAAAATGGTTTCATGAACTTACGGTCCAGACAGACCAGGACGGTGTCTCTCTCCAGCTGAGTGATGTGGATCACACAGCTCTGAGGGTTTTCTGCAAGGAGAGTGGAAGTTAAATAGGAAGGACTTGCACCTGAGTCTGGGGGGAAGGTATCCTTGAGTCTGGGGGGGGGGGTGTACCTGTCTCAGGGGGGGCGAGGCAGGAAGAATTGGGGTCGAGGGTCTGGAAGCTGACGGGCTGGTTGGCTTTAGCTCCTTTGCTCAGGCCGACACAGATCAGAGGGTACAGCTGCTCCGGGACAACCAGCAGCTCAAAAACCTCCAGAGGACACGGAGGCTGGAAGTCCACGTTCTGGCGGGGACACAGGTAGAGTTCTGGGTTAGATTCTCACAGTCGGTACCATCATGCTGATCACAGTGTAGAGTTTCAGCTCAGTCTATATACATACATACTGTATATAATAGTACAACAGGGACGTTTTTCTGCATTGAGTACTTTACTTTTAATACTTTAAGTACATTTTCCTGATTAGCATTTTCAATGCATGACTTTTACTTGTATTAGTACATTTACGGTGTAGTATTAGTACTTTTACTGCAGTAATGGATCTGAATACTTCGCCCACCGCAGCTTGTTAGATGTTTGAGGCGCTGCTGCTTTAAATGAAAGTTAAACGTACAGTGGCAGCAGGACACCAGCAGAGTGCGCTGTTAGTGCTGTCAGTAAGGAAAGACAGGAGTGACCTCCCACCTGCAGGAGGGGAACCCTACATGTCCTATGACCTTTATCTCAAACAATAGCCACAGCTCTGAGTCATGTTCAGAGGTGGAAAAAGTACTAAAATATTGTACTTCAGTAAAAGTACTGTTACAGTGAAATGTTGATTTAAGTGCAAGTAAAGTTACTGTTATACAAATCTACTCAAGGACAAGTAAAAGTAGCTCATTTAAAATTTACTCAGGAGTAAAAGTTACTAAGTTACTTTTTTAACCTCCTAAAATATTATATTTACACTGATTTAATATCGTATTTATATTGATTTAATATCTGATTTATATTGATTTAATATCTGATTTATATTGATTTAATATCTGATTTATACTGATTTATTATCTGATTTATATTGATTTAATATCTGATTTATATCCATCCATCCATTGTCAACCTTTTATCCTGCGTACAGGGTCGCGGGGGGCTGAAGAAAGACGGGGTACACCCTGGACAGATCACCAGTCCACCGCAGTATCTGATTTATATTGATTTAATATCTGATTTATATTTAACATTTGATTTATACTGATTTAATCTGTTTTATACTAATTTAGTATCTGATTTAATATCTGATTTATATTGATTTAATATCTGATTTATATTTAACATTTGATTTATACTGATTTAATCTGTTTTATACTAATTTAGTATCTGATTTATATTGATTAATATCTGATTTATATTGATTTAATATCTGATTTAATATTTGATTTATATTGATTTAATATCTGATTTATATTGATTTATTATCTGATTTATATTGATTTATTATCTGATTTATATTGATTAATATCTGATTTATACTGATTTAATATCTGATTTATATTGATTTAATATCTGATTTATATCCATCCATCCATTGTCAACCTTTTATCCTGCGTACAGGGTCACGGGGGGCTGGAGAAAAGCGGGGTACACCCTGGACAGATCACCAGTCCACCGCAGTATCTGATTTATATTGATTTAATATCTGATTTATATTTAACATTTGATTTATACTGATTTAATATCTTTATATTGATTTAATATTTGATTTATACTGATTTAATCTGTTTTATACTAATTTAGTATCTGATTTATACTGATTTAATATCTGATTTATATTGATTTAATATCTGATTTATATTTAACATTTGATTTATACTGATTTAATATCTTTATATTGATTTAATATTTGATTTATACTGATTTAATCTGTTTTATACTAATTTAGTATCTGATTTAATATCTGATTTATATTGATTTAATATCTGATTTATATTTAACATTTGATTTATACTGATTTAATATCTGATTTATATTGATTTAATATCTGATTTATATCCATCCATCCATCGTCAACCGCTTATCCTGCGTACAGGGTCGCGGGGGGCTGGAGAAAAGCGGGGTACACCCTGGACAGATCACCAGTCCACCGCAGTATCTGATTTATATTGATTAATATCTGATTTATATTTAATATCTTTATATTGATTTAATATTTTATTTATACTGATTTAATATCTGATTTATATTGATTTAATATCTGATTTATTTAATATTTGATTTATATTGATTTAATATCTGTTTTATACTAATTTAGTATCTGATTGATATTGATTTAATATCTGATTTATATTGATTTATTATCTGATTTATACTGATTTAATATCTGATTTATATTGATTTAATATCTGATTTATATCCATCCATCCATCGTCAACCGCTTATCCTGCGTACAGGGTCGCGGGGGGCTGGAGAAAAGCGGGGTACACCCTGGACAGATCACCAGTCCACCGCAGTATCTGATTTATATTGATTAATATCTGATTTATATTTAATATCTTTATATTGATTTAATATTTTATTTATACTGATTTAATATCTGATTTATATTGATTTAATATCTGATTTATTTAATATTTGATTTATATTGATTTAATATCTGTTTTATACTAATTTAGTATCTGATTGATATTGATTTAATATCTGATTTATATTGATTTATTATCTGATTTATACTGATTTAATATCTGATTTATATTGATTTAATATCTGATTTATATCCATCCATCCATCGTCAACCGCTTATCCTGCGTACAGGGTCGCGGGGGGCTGGAGAAAAGCGGGGTACACCCTGGAAAGTTCACCAGTCCACCGCAGTATCTGATTTATATTGATGTAATATCTGATTTATATTTAATATCTTTATATTGATTTAATATTTTATTTATACTGATTTAATATCTGATTTATATTGATTTAATATCTGATTTGTTTAATATTTGATTTATATTGATTTAATATCTGATTTAGATTTAATATCTGATTTATATTGATTTATTATCTGATTTAATATTTGATTTATATTGATTTAATATCTGATTTAGATTTAATATCTGATTTATATTGATTTAATATTTGATTTACACTGATTTAATATCTGATTTAGATTTAATATCTGATTTATATTGATTTAATATTTGATTTACACTGACTTAATATCTGATTTAGATTTAATATCTGATTTAGATTTAATATCTGATTTATATTGATTTATTATCTGATTTAATATCTGATTTAGATTGATTTAATATCTGATTTAGATTGATTTAATATCTGATTTAGATTTAATATCTGATTTATATTGATTTAATATTTGATTTACACTGACTTAATATCTGATTTAGATTTAATATCTGATTTACACTGACTTAATATCTGATTTAGATTTAATATCTGATTTAGATTTAATATCTGATTTATATTGATTTAATATTTGATTTACACTGACTTAATATCTGATTTAGATTTAATATCTGATTTAGATTTAATATCTGATTTATACTGATTTAATATCTGATTTAGATTTAATATCTGATTTATACTGATTTAATATTTGATTTACACTGACTTAATATCTGATTTAGATTTAATATCTTATTTGTACTGATTTAATATTTGATTTATATTGATTTAATATTTGATTTACACTGATTTAGTATCTGATTTATATTTAATATTTGATTTATACTGATTTAATATCTGATTTAGATTTAATATCTGATTTAATATCTGATTTAGATTTAATATCTGATTTATACTGATTTAATATTTGATTTACACTGACTTAATATCTGATTTAGATTTAATATCTGATTTAGATTTAATATCTTATTTATACTGATTTAATATTTGATTTATATTGATTTAATATTTGATTTACACTGATTTAGTATCTGATTTATATTTAATATTTGATTTATACTGATTTAATATCTGATTTAGATTTAATATCTGATTTAATATCTGATTTAGATTTAATATCTGATTTATACTGATTTAATATTTGATTTACACTGACTTAATATCTGATTTAGATTTAATATCTGATTTAGATTTAATATCTTATTTATACTGATTTAATATTTGATTTATATTGATTTAATATTTGATTTACACTGATTTAGTATCTGATTTATATTTAATATTTGATTTATACTGATTTAATATCTGATTTAGATTTAATATCTGATTTAATATCTGATTTAGATTTAATATCTGATTTATACTGATTTAATATTTGATTTACACTGACTTAATATCTGATTTAGATTTAATATCTGATTTAGATTTAATATCTTATTTATACTGATTTAATATTTGATTTATATTGATTTAATATTTGATTTACACTGATTTAGTATCTGATTTATATTTAATATTTGATTTATACTGATTTAATATCTGATTTATATTGATTCAATATCTGATTTATATTGATTTAATATTTGATTTACATTGATTTAATATCTGATTTATATTTAATACCTTATTTATATTGATTTAATATTTGATTTATACAGATTTAATATCTGATTTATATTCAATATCTGATTTATATTGATTTAATATTTGATCTACACTGATTCAGTATCTGATTTATATTTAATATCTGATTTATATTGATTTAATATCTGATTTATATTCAATATTTGATTTATACAGATTTAATATCTGATTTATATTCAATATCTGATTTATATTGATTTAATATCTGATTTATATTTAATATTTGATTTATACAGATTTAATATCTGATTTATATTCAATATCTGATTTATATTGATTTAATATTTGATCTACACTGATTCAGTATCTGATTTATATTTAATATCTGATTTATATTGATTTAATATCTGATTTATATTCAATATTTGATTTATACAGATTTAATATCTGATTTATATTCAATATCTGATTTATATTGATTTAATATCTGATTTATATTTAATATTTGATTTATACAGATTTAATATCTGATTTATATTCAATATCTGATTTATATTGATTTAATATTTGATCTACACTGATTCAGTATCTGATTTATATTTAATATCTGATTTATATTGATTTAATATCTGATTTATACAGATTTAATATCTGATTTATATTGATTTAATATTTGATTTATACTGATTTAATATCTGATTTATATTTAATATCTGATTTATATTGATTTAATATCTGATTTATACTGATTTAATATCTGATTTATATTGATTTAATATTTGATTTATACTGATTACACACGATTGATCAGGCAGAAATCTCTCCACAGTCCACATGTTCAGCTCTGTTGAAGAGCAGCTCACAGGCTGCGCTTCACTTTCAAGATGTTCATATTAAAAAACTGTAGCCTCCCAGCTTTTGCCTGGAATCACAGCGCGAGGTGCACATCATTAAAATCGCGTTGAGTCGAAAACCTTCTCTTGCGGTGCAGTATGTAGCACGGGGTTCAGCCCTGGTGCTTCTGCAGCTGGCTGAGTCACAGTCCGTCCTGTGTTTTACTCAGTAACGCTGTGATTTAAAACTACAAAGAAGTACAAAACTTCAAAGAAAACATACTTTTAAAATTACAGATTATAAAAACGACTTAAAAAAAGTACACAAAGTACTCAGTTATAGTAACGCGAGTAAACATGATTGGTTAGTTTCCACCCCTGGTCATGGTTTTGGGTTTCCTAGTTCACGTCCTTCTCTTTTAGTTTCTCTCCCGAGCTCTGACTTCCTGATAGGTCTGATCTCCTTGTTTTAAGTTTTCACTTTCATTCTTCCTGGTCCATGGATCTGTTCTGGTCGTCCGCGTCCTCGGTTTTATTTTCCTAGATTGCTGTACTTCCTGTGTTGTGCGGTGTTCACTTTCAGGTGTCTTGGTCTCGCTTTTTTTGGTTTGATGAGCCCTGTGTTCTTACCTTGACCAGCATGAATTTCTGCATCGGCTCCACCCACTCCAGCAGGACCACACCGGACTGGAAGGCTCCGCCCATGTACTTGTGACCAGTGTAGGGGTTTCTCACTGTGGGGAGCAGGGACAGGTGTCAAAGATAATCATAGGTGTCTGTCTGGCTGCACAGAGCAGAGCCGGCTGTAGACAAGGACCAGGACCCAAATCCCAGAAGCCTCCTGTCTGAAGTCAGGACAAGAGGCTTCTGGAATACCAAACTAATTTAAGGAACCCCATCTTCTCTCAAGTTTGGGAATCCTAAATACTCAATCCAACATCTCTTGTCCCCCTTTATATCTGTTACCTAGCAACGGATGCTGTAGCCGGCTGTCTGTGCGAACACGTGGTTAAAAGGCGTGTCGTGTATCTCATGTACATGTGGTCAGAGCCTGTCAGCTTCAGTGGAGAGGGTGTGGTGCATGATGGGAAACCGTGGGAGACTCACCTACGCAGCATTTCAGGCAGCCTTTGGTGTCGGGAATTTTGTTGGAGATGGAAAACTTCCTGGAGACCAAAACAATAAGGCAAACGATCAGGAGGGCGTTTAAGGTACCGGGACAACGTAAGCGAGCCGAGCGAGGATTACAACCATTTCCATGTCCAAAACAATACCTGAAACATTACCCATAATGCTCCAGGAGACTAAAAACAGGAACATTTTAGAACTGAACTCCAGGACGCTACGAGGCCTCACCCCTGTGAGGCTGCACCCAGGGAGCGGTGAGCCTTTGTGTTTAAAGCTTGTAACATGTGTTGAATGTTTTCAGGAACTGACCGCGGTAAGATGCGATCGGGCAGCCGGTGAGACGTCAGCTTCAGTTTCTGTCGAGCCTGTTCGAACATGCCGGCCAGATTGTGGCAGTACAGCTGAGAGGCTTTACCTGCAGACGAGACGCAGGGGTCAGGTAACACACATCATAGTTTTCCTTTTTCATTGTTTTTCTTTTACAGTCTCGCATTGTTTTTATGAATCAAATTAAGATTTTAGAGTTTGTTTTTCTTTGATTCGTTTAATGACCTGATTCGAGTCCTTTACTTATTTTCCTTCCTCAGGTGTCAGTTTGCTTCAAGGACTTTTTGTCTCGTGTTGTTGAGTCATTCACTTGTTAGAGTTAATTCATGAATAATAACTAAAGCAGACAATAAGAGCAGAATAAAAAATCAACGGTGTGTGACTGACCTGAGATGGAGATCAGAGTGTTGTTCATCACATAAACCCAGGTACACCTGCGAGGAAACAACTGCACACACAAAGCGGTCACTGATTTATCCTGCACTCAGCCTCAGACCCTGAACCCCACGCTGCCGTGGCCCTGAATCTGGTGTCAAAACTAAAAACCCGAATAGTCTTCCTGATGAAACTCTTTTATTTATTTGCATTTCTGCACTAACCTCTGTGCCGTCAGCTGAAATCTAAAGTCTACAATGTTTGTAGTGTTTTTTGGGTTAGGGGTCCGAGCACCACCAGGTGGACCAGGTGAGCCCTCCAGAAGCAGCTGTTTCCTGTCTCTCACCTGTTCCATGCAGTTCTCATGGAGCTCGTTCAGGTTCAGAGTGTAGATTCCCTCCTCGGCTCCGAAGATGAGATAATGATCTGAGGACAGAAGCACACAAACAATACTGAACACAGAAATACTACGACACTGACGGACTGGGACGGACTGGACCCTAAACAACACCAAAGTCACACAATAACACAAGCTGACTGATGGAGGCAGCGGCGGACCAGAGGGGTAGAATTTCATCGAAGAGCCTTCCTGTCTCTCTCTGCAGGATCCTTTCCACTATAACTATCTGAGCCCGGCAGAAACCAGCTCTGCGGTGGATCAACTCTGACGAGACGAGGTTACCCACAAGTCGTGAAATGGCTGCAGACTGAAAATGGGGTCCAGAAGTAAAATACAGAAGTTCCCCTTCAAAGCAGCAGTTGGGAACAACTACTCTGCTGCTTGTGTCACTCCGCTAAGCCCCTCCCACCAAACCCACAATAAGGCGCCAGTTTTCCTGGACACATCAACCAGTGTAGGGCTCACTCTCCATGGCGAGACACCCCGCCCCCTCCTGCACCGACTCATCCCAGAGACTCCCAGACTGAAGCCGGGTCGGACCGAAAGGCGATCCTGGTGTGATGAAATGTGATGAATGGACGTACCTCTGGTGTCCGGGTTGATCCAGGAGGCAGCAGAGTGAATCTTCAGAGGACAGCCGTTGAAAACCTTTGAGAAACAGGCTCCCATCTGAAAACAGGAGGAAACAGAAACCAACATAAAGCTCAGGGTCTCTGAGCGTTCAGCCCTTCTATCATCTAGTCTTCGTTAAACAGCTGACGTGGTGTTCTGCTTTTAGATCCACCACCCAGGTCACTGGTGGAGCCTCAGGGTTCAGTCCTAGGATCGCTGTCAGGGTCCAATGAATCGGGCACACTGACCAGGCGGAAGTTAATTATTCATTATTAGCTTATTATCACACTGCTGAGCTGTGATGTAAAGTGCAGCAGACGTTCTGAGGTTAGAGTCCGGTTTATGTTAGGGGTGGGGGTTTGTGTGTGTGTTGGACCTACGTGGACTTTAGGTGTAGGCGGGAGTCCGTTGCTGGCGGGTTTCTGATGGAGAAACAAACACTGACATCAGCATGAGTTCTGAGCGTGTGCACATCAGTTATCAGTAAGAGACGTCGGCCTCTTTTTATGCGGTTAGTTTTCACCTGCAGGGTGCAGCAGAGGGGCGGGGTTTACCTGCAGCCTGTCGGACCTCTGCTCCCTGCTGCTGCTGCAGAAACATGAAAGATGAATCCGTTTCTTACCGGAGGATGTTTCCTGTCGGGGCCAGCAGGAGGCGCTGCGGAGTGCTGCTCAGAGGAGGGCGGGGCTTTACCTGCACAGAGAGAGACTGTTGGACACACAGCAGGTGTATTCCAGGTGTGTTGGAAGTGTACATGAAGTGTAGTGGAAGCTGCAGGTGCTTTCACACCTGACCTGTTCGCTTGAGATGTGAAAGCAAACGACCTGATCTGATGTTCTCAGAGGTTCCAGCAGAACTTACCCAGGCTGCTCAGTCTGTGGGGGGGCAGTTTAGGGGGTGGAGGTCTGGGTGGACCCTGGGTGGCCGAGCGGACCGGGCTTTCTGACGGAGGATGGCGCTTTATGGTACCCTGGTCGCCATGATGGTCATCATCAGAAGAAGGTGGTCCCTCCTGTAGGGGGCGCAGAGATATGAGATGCTGGTTCTGACAGACATGATCCAGACAGACAGGTGGGAGGACACACCTGGGGGGGGGGGGCATCAGGAGGAGGGCCGGGCCGCAACGTCAAGTCCTTTACACTGAAAGACACACAGAGAGAGAAGAGAACTTCTTGTGAGTCCGACCAGAACCAGAACCAAACATTTTCACTTCAGGCTGAAAGCTAGCGCAACGTTTGCGTCAGGTGTTTTCAGGTGTGTTCATCACACTCACTGCGGCATGTTGTCTCCATTGTCGTTGTCATGGTGATCTGGAGAATTAGAGACGCCTGATTGGTTCTCTCCTCCCACACAGCCTTCATCATCATCCTCAGTCTTACCTTCATCCTCACCTGCAGCCACCTCATCCAGGTGAGTGTCATGGCCCCTGTGGAGGAAACAGGCATCTCCAGGTTCACAGATAACTCAGTAAGTGAGCGTGTCACCGACACGTATCACCTGTGGGATGTCACACCTGTCAGTGCGTGGAGGGGCGGGGCTTACCTTTGGTTGAGCTCCTCCTCCACAGACCTCAGCTGGCTCCTGATTGGACAGTTTGGAGGGAACAAAAAAAGAAACTCAGTCTTTAAACATGAGCTGACCAATAACTGATGTCACTGACCACGTGAGGGTCACCTGAGCGAGTTAGTCAGGTGACCTCAACTTTACAACACCTTTTACAAACATGGCATTTTCTCTTCCGTCAGCAGTGATGCAGCTGACGAGACGTTCTCTCTAAACTCACCTCTTAACACCGGGATTTACCAGCACGAGTTATGACATCACAGCTGGCTTGGAGCCAATCAGGGTCGAGTATGAAACTGACCCGGTGTGATGTGGAAAGGTGAAGCGTCCAGGTGATGTTCAACAGGTGAACGTTAAACATGAACAATGTCTACAGGTGACACGTTTATTTCTTCGTTAGTTTCATCTTGATGATTGCAGCTCATGGAAATCAGTAATCGAGATCTCTAAATATTAGAATAAATAAATTATACAGAAATGTGGATCTTCTGAAAACCTTCTGGTTGGTTAGTTTCTGCTCTCAGCAGCTGGTCGAGTTTCAGCTTCAGGGCGGCGAGGAGGCGACCAGCCTGCCGAGCTTTGATGAGACCTTCAGCCCGTCTGGTGTCTCTCAGAGTCTCTGAGGGGTTCAGGTCAGGTGAGCTGGCCGACCAATCACAGGAACACCACAGTCGGCAGACCGGTTCCTAGTGGTTCTAGTCCTGCGGGCAGGTGCCAGATCCTGCTGGAACAGGAAACCGGCGTCTCCATAAAGCTCGTCAGCAGGTGAAGCATGACTCTCTGATCGTCTCAGGTCCACATTTCTGATTTAAAGATCTAATATTTTCAGATCTGGATTTCCATAAGCTTAAATTAATGAACTTTTCCTCGATATTCTGATTTCCTGTCAGTAAAAATCCTTCTGAGCGGTCGGACGGCGTCTCATCATCAGACACATTTCCCTGGTGTGACGAGAAGTGAGAGGTCAGCGGCGAGGTCAGAGGTCGGCGCATTCAGACAGCAGCAGAAGAAGAAAACGTCAGTGGAAATGTCAGCCGTCCATTTAAAACCGCTTTCTTCACCGTTAGCAAAAATTCCAAAGTGCTCAAATGCAGCGTCTTTAAATTTTCATCGGCGAGCGATAAATAATTCAGCCGGAGCCGAAGTCTGCACTCGCTGAGGGAGGAGAGAAACTCTCTTCTTCACGTGCTGCGTTCACGTGTGCTGCGGAGGGTCTGCAAACTCCACAATTACCAACCAGCAGCTCGTTTACATGATGTGGCCCCCAGGACCAGAGGACCAGAGCTGGGGGCCGGACCCCCCCAGGACCAGAGAACCAGTGCTGGGGACCAACCCCCCTGACTCACTGTCCCGTTTTATCATCAACAATTAAATGCAGGAGGGCTCCACTGAGCGTGCTCAGGTGAGAGGACGCCTTTTCACTGAACTGAGTTAAAAAATGTGACTTCTAGAGGAGGCGTGATCAGATATAGCTCAGACAGCACGAGAGCCTCGTCCTGAAGTCCTCCAGAACCAGGAGAGAGTCTCAACACTGCTGCTAGCTTCCAGCTAACACCTGTACAGGTGAGCTCATTAACATACAAGTGGCAGTGAGACCCGACGGTGGCACCGAAGATGTGAGACCCGACGGTGGCCCGAGACCCTGAGACCCGACGGTGGCCAGAGGACGTGAGGCCCGACGGTGGTCTCTGTCTGAGCATCACAGGAAGTCTTCCACTCACTCTGGATGTGATCAGAACTTCCCTCCTTCTGCCTGGACGCCTTCACATGTTGCTGCTTTGTGTCTGATCTTTAAATGTGACGGAGATGTTTTATTGATCCTGTGTTTCCCACCTGTTTCCACTGAGGCTGGATCCTGATCCTGATCCTGCAGCAGAATCCTCCTCCTCCATCTGCAGCTCCTGCAGGAGACACGATTTATTATCTTCAGCTTAGAGGATTTGATCTTTCCCCCCCTCCCCTTTCCTAAAAGCCTGCTGTAAAAATTCCAGAGCAGATGTGGAGGCAGCTGATTGGTCGGCAAAGCACTGATGCTGACTCAGCAACTTCTGTAAAGTCCTTACAGACCCAAACGCCGCTGCGCTGCTGTACCCCCCCCCTCCACACTTTACTCACGGTTTTAACGAATCAGCTGTCTGACACACATCATGTGACTCTACTGCTCTGTCACTGGCACACCTCTAAACTGCTGATTGGACAGAATCACAGACTAACTAACACAGACCAGTGACAGCAGAGCAGGAAGTGACATCATCCAGGTGGAAAAGCAGAGAAGAAGAAGAAAACAAAAAGAAGCTGTTGGCCTGTTAGCGTGGCAAGTCAGTTAGCTGGAGTGCTAAGGAAACAGGAAGAGGCAGCGGTAAATACCAGGGTGGATCTCGCGGTGTAGTAGAGCTCCTCCTCACAGTCCAGGAAACGATCCGGGTCGGCCTGAAAACACAAGACAAGACGGGTCAGACAGAATATGGCGGCGTGACCACCTGGTGCTACCATGTGACCTGCATCACATCCACCTGGGGGACGCCGTGTTTCCTCTGAGCTATGTTTTCTCTCATTTGGTGTCAGAGGCGTTACCCAATCAGCAATGACGTGTATATAAGCCCCGCCCAACAGTTTGAGAGTGTTACCTCTTCATGGTGCGCTTCAGTCTCTTTCCTCAGAGGAGGATCAAACTTCATCTGATCAACTGAAAGACAAAACACACTCACTCACCATCATCCCCACCATCACCACCATCCATCACTCACCATCATCACAATCACTCACCATCATCATCATCACCATCACTCATCATCACCACCACCCTCACCATCATCATCACCATCCATCACCATCACTCACCATCATCACCATCATCATCACCATCCATCACTCACCATCATCACAATCACCCATCATCATCACAATCACTCACCATCATCACCATCACTCACCATCATCACCATCCATCACTCACCATCATCACAATCACTCACCATCATCATCATCACCATCACTCATCATCACCACCACCCACACCATCACCATCACTCACCATCATCACCATCATCATCACCATCCATCACTCACCATCATCACAATCACTCATCATCATGGCAATCACTCATCATCATCACAATCACTCACCATCATCACCATCACTCACCCTCACCATCATCACCATCCATCACTCACCATCATCATCATCACTCACCATCATCATCCCCACCATCACCACCATCACTAATCACCATCACCACCATCATCACCACCACTACCATCACTACCATCACTCATCATCATCACCACCCTCACCATCATCATCACCACCATCATCACCCTCACTCATCATCATCACAATCACTCACCATTATCACCATCACTCACCATCATCACCATCACTCACCAATATCACAATCACTCACCATCACCATCACTCACCATCACCATCACTCACCATCACCATCACTCACCATCATCACCATCACTAACCAATATCACAATCACTCATCATCATCATCATCACCATCACAATCACCATCACTCACCATCATTACAATCACTCATCATCATCATCACCATCACAATCACTCACCATCACAATCACTCACCATCATCACCATCCATCACTCACCATCATCACAATCACTCATCATCACCATCACTCACCATCACCATCCATCATCACAATTACTCATCATCATCACTCTCTATCATCACCATCATCACCATCCATCACTCACCATCATCACCATCCATCACTCACCATCATCACAATCACTCATCATCATCACCATCACAATCACTCACCATCATTCACCATCATCACAATCACTCACCATCATCACCATCCATCACTCACCATCATCATCACCATCACTCACCATCATCACAATCACTCACCATCCATCACTCACCATTATCACAATCAGTCATCATCACCATCACTCACCATCATCACCATCACCATCCATCATCACAATTACTCATCATCACTCACCATCACAATCACTCACCATCATCATCACTCACCATCATCACCATCATTCACCATCATCACCATCCATCACTGACCATCATCACAATCACTCACCATCATCACCATCACCATCCATCACTCACCATCATCACAATCACTCATCACTCACCATCATCATCACCATCCATCACTCATCATCATCACCACCACCTTCACCATCATCATCACCATCCATCACCATCATCATCACAATCACTCACCATCCATCACTCACCATCATCACCATCATTCACGATCATCACCATCCATCACTCACCATCATCACAATCACTCATCATCATCACCATCACAATCACTCACCATCATTCACCATCATCATCATCACTCACCATCATCACCATCATTCACCATCATCACCATCCATCACTGACCATCATCACAATCACTCACCATCATCACCATCCATCACTGACCATCATCACAATCACTCACCATCATCACCATCCATCACTCACCATCATCACCATCATTCACCATCATCATCACTCACAATCACTCACCATCATCATCACCATCACTCATCACCATCACAATCACTCACCATCATCACCACCCTCACCATCATCATCATCATCCATCACTCACCATCATCACAATCACTCACCATCCATCACTCACCATCACTCATCATCACCACCACCCTCACCATCATCATCACCATCCATCATCACAATCACTCACCATCATCACCATCATCACAATCACTCATCATCATCACCATCACTCACCATCATCACCATCACCATCCATCATCACAATTACTCATCATCATCACTCACCATCATCACCATCATTCACCATCATCACCATCCATCACTCACCATCATCACAATCACTCATCATCATCACCATCACAATCACTCACCATCATCACCATCATTCACCATCATCACCATCCATCACTGACCATCATCACAATCACTCACCATCATCACCATCATCACCATCCATCACTCACCATCATCACAATCACTCACCATCATCATCACCATCCCTCATCACTCACCATCTTCATCACCATCCATCCCTCATCATCATCACCACCACCTTCACCATCATCACCATCCATCACCATCATCACAATCACTCACCATCCATCACTCACCATCACTCATCATCACCACCACCCTCACCATCATCATCACCATCCATCACCATCCATCATCACAATCACTCACCATCATCACCATCATCATCACCATCCATCACTCACCATCATCACAATCACTCACCATCATCACCATCACTCACCATCATCACCATCCATCATCACAATCACTCACTATCACCATCATCACAATCACTCATCATCATCACAATCACTCACCATCATCACAATCACTCACCATCATCACCATCACTCACCATCATCACCATCCATCATCACAATCACTCACCATCATCACCCTCACCATCATCACCATCCATCACTCACCATCATCATCATCACTCACCATCCATCACTCACCATCATCATCACCATCCATCACTCACCATCATCACCATCATCATCCATCACTCACCATCACCACCCTAATCATCATCACCATCCATCACTGACCATCATCACAATCACTCATCATCATCACCATCATCATCCATCTCTCACCATCACCACCCTCACCATCATCATCACCATCATCATCATCATCCATCACTCACCATCACCACCCTCACCATCATCATCACCATCCATCACTCAACATCATCACAATCACTCACAATCGTCACATCACTCACCATCATTATCACCACCATCACTCACCATCATCATCACCATCCATCACTCATCATCATCACAATCACTCATCATCATCACCATCACCACGATCACCATCATCACAATCACTCACAATCGTCACATCACTCACCATCATTATCACCACCATCACTCACCATCATCATCACCATCCATCACTCACCATCATCACAATCACTCATCATCATCACCACGATCACCATAATCACAATCACCATCATCACAATCACTCACCATCATCATCACCATCATCACAATCACTCACCATCATCACAATCACTCACCATCATCACAATCACTCACCATCACTCACCATCATCATCACCACCATCACTCACCATCATCACTCACGATCATCACAATCACTCATCATCATCACCATCACCACGATCACCATCATCACAATCACTCACCATCATCACCATCACCCTCAACCTCACCCTCACCATCACCATCCATCACTCACCATCATCACCATCACCCTCAACCTCACCCTCACCCTCACCATCCATCACTCACCATCATCACCACCACCATCATCATCATCACCACCACCACCGTAAACTTACAGGTGATCTCAGACAGAGTTTTTCCTTCTCTGGTGTTTCTGGACGGGATCCTCTGAGGGACAGACACGAGCTGCAGACAGACAGGAAGTCAGTAACTACAGGTGTGCTAATGGTCCTCTGCGGCGCTGCAGCGGCGTCCCCGTGTGGTTTGATCTGTGCGCTGACATACATGTGTTTAACGAGGACGAACACATTCAACAGGTTTACTGAACCTCAAGAACACAGAGGTGACTTTTACTCTTTATTTTATGGGGGTGAGGGGGGGCCCGCCACAGAGGGGATTCCCTCGGCATCCTTTTCCTCTCAGCAGAGGACACTTTCACAGCAGACACACGCACAAAGTGACAGCTGCAGATCCAAGACGGCGTCTGAGCGGCGTCCTTCAGTCAGGGCAGACACACTCAGCTGAACCCTCCAGGGCCTCGAAGCCTCGTGTTGGGCATCAACTGTGATGCTGGCATCAGTTCTGCTTCCTCCTCACAGCTTCATCTGATGCTTCAGTCAGGTGCTGACGGACTGAACATGTTCTCAGCACGAGGAGAGGAAACCAACTGATCCTTACTGATCTATTGATTGTTTTTTTTCAGTCAATGCCTGATTTTTATTGGCTATAAAATGAAAGGTGTGATTCAGTGTTGTCTTCAGATTGTTTCTCCCTCCCAGTTTTTTATTGCTATCAAACTGAAAAAAACATGATTAATCAGTGAAAGAGGAGGATTTGCCCCCCATCACTGATCAATTCATCAATTTATTGACTAATTAGCAAAACAGCAGTTACCTGACACATACACATTACTGTACAGAACAGGATCGGCACTACTGCTGTGACAGAACACGAAGGAACCTGAACGGGAAGGAACATGAAGGAACGTGACAGAACACAAAGGAACCTGAACGGGAAGGAACATGAAGGAACGTGAAGGAACATGAACGGGAAGGAACGTGAAAGAACACGAAGGAACATAAATGGGAAGGAACATGAAGGAATGTGACAGAACACGAAGGAACAGTAAGGAACGGGAAGGAACGTGACAGAACACGAAGGAACATGATGTAATGTGACAGATCACGAAGGAACATGAACGGGAAGGAATGGGAAGGAACGTGACAGAACACGAAGGAACGTGAAAGAACACGAAGGAATGTGAAAGAACACGAAGGAACATGAACAGGAACGAACATGAAGGAACGTGACAGAACACAAAGGAACCTGAACGGGAAGGAACATGAAGGAACGTGAAGGAACATGAACGGGAAGGAACGTGAAAGAACACGAAGGAACATAAATGGGAAGGAACATGAAGGAATGTGACAGAACACGAAGGAACAGTAAGGAACGGGAAGGAACGTGACAGAACACGAAGGAACATGATGTAATGTGACAGATCACGAAGGAACATGAACGGGAAGGAATGGGAAGGAACGTGACAGAACACGAAGGAACGTGAAAGAACACGAAGGAATGTGAAAGAACACGAAGGAACATGAACAGGAACGAACATGAAGGAACGTGACAGAACACAAAGGAACCTGAACGGGAAGGAACATGAAGGAACGTGAAGGAACATGAACGGGAAGGAACGTGAAAGAACACGAAGGAACATAAATGGGAAGGAACATGAAGGAATGTGACAGAACACGAAGGAACAGTAAGGAACGGGAAGGAACGTGACAGAACACGAAGGAACATGATGTAATGTGACAGATCACGAAGGAACATGAACGGGAAGGAATGGGAAGGAACGTGACAGAACACGAAGGAACGTGAAAGAACACGAAGGAATGTGAAAGAACACGAAGGAACATGAACAGGAACGAACATGAAGGAACGTGACAGAACACAAAGGAACCTGAACGGGAAGGAACATGAAGGAACGTGAAGGAACATGAACGGGAAGGAACGTGAAAGAACAC
>NC_060153.1:33947812-33959400 GCF_021292245.1 Micropterus dolomieu
GAACGTGAAGGAACATGAACGGGAAGGAACGTGAAAGAACACGAAGGAACATAAATGGGAAGGAACATGAAGGAATGTGACAGAACACGAAGGAACAGTAAGGAACGGGAAGGAACGTGACAGAACACGAAGGAACATGATGTAATGTGACAGATCACGAAGGAACATGAACGGGAAGGAATGGGAAGGAACGTGACAGAACACGAAGGAACATGAATGGGAAGGAACATGAAGGAACGTGACAGAACACGAAGGAACATGAATGGGAAGGAATGTGAAAGAACATGAACGGGAAGGAACATGAAGGAACGTGACAGAACAGGAAGGAACATGAAGGAACGTGACAGAACACGAAGGAACATGAATGGGAAGGAATGTGAAAGAACATGAACGGGAAGGAACATGAAGGAACGTGACAGAACAGGAAGGAACATGAAGGAACGTGACAGAACACGAAGGAACATGAATGGGAAGGAATGTGAAAGAACATGAACGGGAAGGAACATGAAGGAACGTGACAGAACAGGAAGGAACATGAAGGAACGTGACAGAACACGAAGGAACATGAATGGGAAGGAATGTGAAAGAACATGAACGGGAAGGAACATGAAGGAACGTGACAGAACAGGAAGGAACATGAAGGAACGTGACAGAACACGAAGGAACATGAATGGGAAGGAATGTGAAAGAACATGAACGGGAAGGAACATGAAGGAACGTGACAGAACAGGAAGGAACATGAAGGAACGTGACAGAACACGAAGGAACATGAATGGGAAGGAATGTGAAAGAACATGAACGGGAAGGAACATGAAGGAACGTGACAGAACAGGAAGGAACATGAAGGAACGTGACAGAACACGAAGGAACATGAATGGGAAGGAATGTGAAAGAACATGAACGGGAAGGAACATGAAGGAACGTGACAGAACAGGAAGGAACATGAACAGGAAGGAACATGAAGGAACGTGACATAACACGAAGGCACAGGAAGGAACAGGAAGGAACATGAACGGGAATTAATATTTCATTGCAATATGAAAAGATCCAGTGAAGTTCAGCAGATGGTGCAGAGCATGCTGGGAACTGTTTGTGCTCTGTACACAGGAAACAACAACAGCACTGTTCATTAACGTTTAATGACTCGCCCACGGACATTCAGCTTCCTCCCTACTTCACCAACACTGTTGTGATGGAGAGCTGTCTGGAGCCGCTGTGCCGGCCTCCCTGCGTGTTAGCTTCACGATAGCTTCATGATAGCTTCACGATAGCTTTGCAGCAGCAATTGTAGCCGAGGTTAGCTAAACACAACTTACAACTTACTTGCTGTCGTTGTATGCTCAGTATCGTGGCGTGATTTCTCCAGAATCACTTACTGCACTGGACTAAATGATGTGACACCATGCAGACTTCTCTTGGAGTTTGGTTTTGGAAAAGTTTTCCTTTTGTATCAAGCAGCAAAACACATGACGTGTTTGAGTGAATTGCTTTCCGTGACACTGCACATTCTGCAATGTGACTATCGCGGATGTGACCCGGATGTGACCAGAGGCTCTGTGGTGATTAAAGATCAAATCAGTGTTCACCAATAAGGTTTGAGGATCCACTGAGGATATTAAAAAAGAATATTGTCGACACTGAACTGACTGACTATTGGTGATTACAAGTCTAATGTAAGGATAATGAGCACACATGTTATTAAACGTGTCTTCAGGGTTAGTCAGGAAATTTCCCCCTCTGCTGCTCAGATTTGGACCATTCGGGTTTTAAAATGCCTCTCACAAGAGACGCACTAATGTATTTTGTTTTAGGTCTGTCTGTTTACTCTGCTAGTCAAATACAAGTTAGTCAGAATGTTAGAACCATTTCTCCCTCCACAGAGCTGACAACAGGAAAAGCAGCTGTCTGAATGTAGTGAATGACATGAAGCTCACACTGCTGAGCTGCAGTGACTCTGAACACTGACCTTTACCTGTCTTTAACCAACTTCACCAGAACATTTACTGTGAGAGACCAACAAATATCTGACGATATTGCAGACGTTAAGAGTCCTTTGCCCCCCCACCCACCCACCCACCTCTGTATCGGCCTCGTCATCGTCCAGGTGGTCCTGGTAGGAAGTCTGGTCCGGGTTACTGACTTTATCCAGCAGCTCGATGACCAGAGTCCGACTGAGAGGCTGAGAGACGAACGGATGCTGGGGGAGGACAAAAAACATCATCATGTCCCTTTAATCTGCATCCTTCATCAACACATAATGCTGATGTCAAGTGGAAATCTGGTTTATTCAGGAAGTAGGGGACACAGCTTTGTGGCCGTGCAGTTTGACCATGACAGGTTTAGAAACGTATTCTGAGACTCTACTGCATCGTCACAGCACCGTTTTACTACCTGCAGGAGTTTGTCAGCTGTCGGTCGTTTCTTGGGGTTTTTGGTCAGAGCAATTTTTACAAACTGATGGAAGTTTCCAGTCCTGCAGAGATAAAAACACACAGATTGAACACTAAATACCTCACTGATAATACTCGGGTTATATATTTTATATTTATCAACTAGTGGTAGTGAGAAAAAATAAACACCAGACTCTAACAAGCACATTGACATCAGCTAGAAAAGAGGCGATAACCGATACCAACAGTGAAGTCGAGCATGATGTAGCACACCGTTACGTTTTTGTGAAAACAACCAACAAGGCATACCACGGGGAGCTGCTCCAGTGTCCTACACTGTCGAGTGCGCAGAGATGCATGCTGGGAAATGTGGACAAAGTAAAAAAGTGTTTCAGAATCTTTAAGAACGCAAATGACGTTTTACTGTTCCAGCGATGCTTTATTGTTCCAGTGGCGAGATCAGCTGTTCAAGTGGTGATATTAACTGTTCCAGTAGTGATATAAACTGTTCCTGTGGTGAGATTTACTGTTCCAGTGGTGATTTAACTGTTCCAGTGGTGATATAACTGTTCCTGTGGTGAGATTTACTGTTCCAGTGGTGATTTAACTGTTCCAGTGGTGATATAAACTGTTCCTGTGGTGATATAAACTGTTCCAGTGGTGATTTAACTGTTCCTGTGGTGATTTAACTGTTCCTGTGGTGAGATTTACTGTTCCTGTGGTGATTTAACTGTTCCAGTGGTGAGATTTACTGTTCCAGTGGTGATATAAACTGTTCCTGTGGTGAAATTTACTGTTCCAGTGGTGATATAAACTGTTCCTGTGGTGAAATTTACTGTTCCAGTGGTGATTTAACTGTTCCAGTGGTGATTTAACTGTTCCAGTGGTGATATAAACTGTTCCTGTGGTGAAATTTACTGTTCCAGTGGTGATTTAACTGTTCCAGTGGTGATTTAACTGTTCCTGTGGTGATATTAACTGTTCCTGTGGTGATTTAACTGTTCCAGTGGTGAGATTTACTGTTCCAGTGGTGATTTAACTGTTCCAGTGGTGATTTAACTGTTCCTGTGGTGATTTAACTGTTCCTGTGGTGATATTAACTGTTCCAGTGGTGATTTAACTGTTCCAGTGGTGATTTAACTGTTCCAGCGGTGATATTAACTGTTCCAGCGGTGATATTAACTGTTCCAGCGGTGATATTAACTGTTCCAGTGGTGATTTAACTGTTCCAGCGGTGATTTAACTGTTCCAGCGGTGATATTAACTGTTCCTGTGGTGAGATCTACTGTTCCTGTGTTGAGATTTACTGTTCCTGTGGTGATTTAACTGTTCCTGTGTTGAGATTTACTGTTCCTGTGGTGATTTAACTGTTCCAGTGATGTTGTTTGGATTTAATGTGCAGTGGTTTACTGTTTTAGTGCAGAGGATTTTATGCTGACTCTACTGGGATGTAAAGTTCCAGTTTGTCTAAATTCACCATCAGTCTGCTGCTCACGTCGCTGCTCTGCTTGAGCTCCGGCTGACATTCAAAGAGAATATTCTTCTTATTAGCATTAACAGCACCTGGCTGGCTGATGTTAATAATTCAGCAGCTTCTTGATTGTCCTCATACATATTATTTCACTGATTCTATGCTGAGAGGGAGAGAGAGGGAGAGAAAGGAACAGAGAGAGAGAGAGAGAGAGGAACAGAGAGGAACAGAGAGAGAGAGGAACAGAGAGAGGGAAAGAAACGAACAGAGAGAGAGAGAGAGAGAGAGAGAGGAACAGAGAGAGGGAGAGAAACGAACAGAAAGAGAGAGAGAGGAACAGAGAGAGAGAGAGGGGAACACAGAGAGAGAGAGAGAGGGAGAGACAGGAACAGAGAGAGAGAGAGAGAGAGAGGAACAGAGAGAGGGAAAGAAACGAACAGAAAGAGAGAGAGAGAGAGGGAGAGAAACGAACAGAAAGAGAGAGAGAGGAACAGAGAGAGAGAGAGAGAAGGAGAGAGAGAGGAACACAGACAGAGAGGAACACAGAGAGAGAGAGAGGAACACAGACAGAGAGGAACACAGAGAGAGAGAGAGGGGGAGAGACAGAGGAACACAGACAGAGAGACAGAGGGAGAGAGAGAGGAACACAGACAGAGAGGAACACAGAGAGAGAGAGAGACAGAGGAACAGAGAGAGAGAGGAACAGAGAGAGAGAGGAACAGAGAGAGGGAAAGAAACGAACAGAAAGAGAGAGAGAGAGGGAGAGAAACGAACAGAAAGAGAGAGAGAGGAACAGAGAGAGAGAGAGAGAGGGAGAGAGAGAGGAACACAGACAGAGAGGAACACAGAGAGAGAGAGAGGAACACAGACAGAGAGGAACACAGAGAGAGAGAGAGGAACACAGAGAGAGAGAGAGAGGGAGAGACAGAGGAACACAGACAGAGAGAGAGAGGAACACAGAGAGAGAGAGACAGGGAGAGACAGAGGAACACAGACAGAGAGACAGAGGGAGAGAGAGAGAGAGGAACACAGACAGAGAGGAACACAGAGAGAGAGAGAGGAACACAGACAGAGAGGAACACAGAGAGAGAGAGAGAGGGAGAGACAGAGGAACACACAGAGGGAGAGAGAGAGAGACAGAGGAACACAGAGAGGAACACAGACAGAGAGAGAGAGAGAGACAGAGGAACACACAGAGAGAGAGAGACAGAGGAACACAGAGAGAGAGAGAGACAGAGGAACACAGAGAGAGAGAGAGACAGAGGAACAGAGAGAGAGAGACAGAGGAACACAGAGAGAGAGAGAGACAGAGGAACACAGAGAGAGAGAGAGACAGAGGAACACAGAGAGAGAGACAGAGGAACACAGAGAGAGAGAGAGACAGAGGAACACAGACAGAGAGAGAGACAGAGGAACAGAGAGAGAGAGAGAAAGAGAGAGAGGAACACAGAGAGAGAGAGAGAGAGAGGAACACAGAGAGAGAGGAACACAGAGAGAGAGGAACACAGACAGAGAGGAACACAGAGAGACAGAGGGAGAGAGAGAGAGGAACACAGAGAGAGAGAGAGAGAGAGAGAGAGAGAGAGAGAGGAACACAGATGTCCCAAACTAAGAAAAATGTTGACAACATACAGACTGAGTGAACACAGCCTGGCCATAGAAAAGGGTCGACACAGACAGAGCTGGCTACCACAAGAGGAGAGACTCTGCTCTCAGTGTGACAGGGGACAGGTAGAGACTCGGGGGACAGGTAGAGACACAGAGGACAGGTAGAGATAGAGCTGCACTTTCTAACCTCATGTCCTTAATATAAAACACAAAGACAAAAACACTTTGCAAACATTTCCCAAATATACCCCGAATTCAAATTCATATCAGACACACAGAAACTCCCCTATTTACTGGGAGAAATGCCCAAATGTGAAATAATTGCTGCAAAATATGTCTCCTCATGCCATGAAGTGAGGACAACCAGTAGAACCTCAGACTGATAAATAATTGGACAGATTTTCAAATTATTATTATTTTGATCGTTTGATATTTTAGTAATTGTTTTGTTTTTACATTTGACACAGATTATTTTTTTCTTATTATTTTTTTAATCAATTAATTCTTTAAAAAAAGGGTTTTTTTGTCTATTAATATATACACACACACGTTACTGTTTCATTTATTTATTTTATTTTTTTATATATATTTTTTAGCATGCACACACACACACTTACCGTTTGATTTATTTAAATTTTTTATATATATATATATATATTTTTTTTTAACAAACACACACACAAACACTGTTTTATTTTATTTTTAATATATTTAAATTTTTTATCAAACACACACAGACACAAACACACTCAAACACTGTTTTATTTATTTTATTTTTAATATATTTTTATTTTTTATCAAACACACAGACGCTTACTGTTTTATTTATTTATTTTATGTTTAATATATTTTAATTTTTTAACAAACACACACACACACAAACACTGTTTTATTTATTTTATTTTTAATATATTTTTATTTTTTAACACACACACACACACACACGCTTACTGTTTATTTTATGTGTAATATATTTTTATTGTTTAACAAACACACTCAAACACTGTTTTATTTATTTTATTTTTAATATATTTTTATTTTTTATCAAACACACACACGTTTACTGTTTTATTTATTTATTTTATGTTTAATATATTTTTATTGTTTAACAAACACACACACACACACACACACACACAAACACTGTTTTATTTATTTTATTTTTAATATATTTTTATTTTTTAACACACACAAACACGCTTACTGTTTTATTTATTTATTTTAATTTTTAATATTTATTTTTTCTCTTTTTTTTAAACACAAACACACATACACTTTGATTACTTTACGCTTTAATTGTTTAATGAAATGTATGGGGCTGATTGTTCTTATGTTGTGTATATATGATACTTTGGCAATGTTATTACATTCATGCCAATAAAGCTAATTTGAATTGAATTGAATTGAGAGATACTCACCACTTCACCTTGTCTTTCAGTTTGGGCGACTGAAAGTTACTTTTGGTCATCAGAAGCAGAGCTCTGAGAGGGAAACAGATCATCAGTCATCATCTTAGTGACAAACTGGAGCTCGTTAAATTTCATCTCATCTGCTGTCTACTGCAGCAACACCTACAGATGCTGGTCATATAATTAGAATATCATCAAAAAGTTGATTTATTTCAGTAATTCCATTCAAAAAGTGAAACTTGGATATTATATTCATTCATTACACACAGACTGATATATTTCAAATGTTTATTTCATTTAATTGTGATGATTAAAACTGACAACTAATGAAAATCCCAAATTCAGTATCTCAGAAAATTAGAATATTACTTAAGACCAATACAAAAAAAGGATTTTTAGAAATGTTGGCCAAATGAAAAGTATGAACATGAAAAGTATGAGCATGTACAGCACTCAATACTAAGTTGGGGCTCCTTTTGTCTGATTTACTGCAGCGATGCGGCGTGGCAAGGAGTCCATCAGTCTGTGGCACTGCTCAGGTGTTATGAGTGGCTTGACACACAGTCCACTCTTTGTGAATCTCCCCCACATTTCTGAATGGGTTTTGTTTCACAATCCTCTCCAGGGTGCGGTTATCCCTATTGCTTGTACACTTTTTTCTACCAAATCTTTTGGACAGCTGTCAAGTCAGCAGTCTTCCCCATGATTGTGTAGCCTACAGAACTAGACTGAGAGACCATTTAAAGGCCTTTGCAGGTGTTTTGAGTTAATTAGCTGATTAGAGTGTGGCACCAGGTGTCTTCAATATTGAACCTTTTCACAATATTCTAATTTTCTGAGATACTGATTTTGGGGTTTTCATTAGTTGTCAGTTATAATCATCAAAATTAAAAGGAATGAACACTTGAAATATATCAGTCTGTGTGGAATGAATGTATACATTATACAAGTTTCACTTTTTGAATGGAATTACTGAAATAAATCAACTTTGATGATATTCTAATTATATGACCAGCACCTGTATATCCACCGTATGTAATGTATTGAAAACATAAAACATTCAACACGTTGCTGGCGTTAAATTGTACGTAACAAAGAGGCTTTCTACTTGCGAGTTATTGTAAACAAACATCGTGATTGGTTATTTATCCTTGGTAAGGCAGGCGGACAGATAGAACAGTCATGTGCTCGTGGATGATCTGCTGCTTGTTGTTGCATTATGGTCATTTTATTCTAATGTGTGTTGTTACTCTTGAGTTTTGTGTTTGCACACCACGTTGATAAATTCTTCTGTTCTCTGGTGTGGAAACTACAAACCTCATGGGGTGGAGGTCGAACATGGGCGGCTGCAGCTCGGCTAGTTCGATGGCGGTGATGCCGACGGCCCAGATGTCACACAGCTGGTTGTATCCACCCTTCCGCTCCACCGCCGCCACTTCCGGAGCCATCCTGCAACAACACACACCCATTGGCTTAGATTCGGCCAATCACAGAACCCGACAAGCTGACTGGATAAATACATCATGAAGTCGAGACACAACAGAGAAACGTGAAGCTGCAGCCTCATCGTCATCATCGTCCTGGGAGACAAGACGGCGGCTGCAGGCTGCTGACCTCAGCGTCACCATAGAGACCACCAATAGGAGGGGGAACAATGTCGTACCAGTACGGCGTCCCGATGAAGGATTTCCTCTTAGCGATGGTCATAGTGATCTGAGCCGACACGCCGAAGTCCGCTGCCAACACACACACAGAGCCAGGGGTGAAAGGTCAAACCAGCCATCTTCTGAGCACACATTAACTGTGTATGACCGCATCGTAATGCTTCATATGGCTGACAGGCTGTGACATCACCACACAGTGGAAATATAAACTGCATGAACCAACAACGAGCACGAGACACTGAGGAGTGACGTAAGTCTGAATTATTTTAATGGTTTAATTCAGAAAAGGAAGTCTGCTGTCTCAGACAGGCTGATTGACTCAGTGTGACATATGACATATCACAAGACCCGCCTCTCTACCTGATCAGTGGGCAGAGTCTGCTCATGACATCACAGACCTCCCAGGTGCGTGAGACTCACCCAGTTTGACATATCCGTTATCAGTCAGCAGGACATTCGCTCCCTGCAGATGCAACACAAACTGTTAGCTCGCCGCTGTAGCTCCGCCCACTCAGGCTCACACTTAATGCACCTGCAGGTGATTCACACTGTGATAATTAATAATAATCATTAATAACACACTGCAGCTCACCTTGATGTCTCTGTGCATCTTCCCTTTGCTGTGCAGGTAGAAGAGGCCCTGCAGAACACAAACAGACGGTGTTACTTCATACAGGTAACAGGCAGGTAACAGGCCGGTAACATGCAGGTAACAGGCAGGTAACATGCCGGTAACAGGCAGATAACATGCAGGTAACAGGCCGGTAACAGGCCGGTAACATGCCGGTAACATGCCGGTAACATGCCGGTAACATGCCGGTAACAGGCCGGTAACAGGCCGGTAACAGGCAGATAACATGCCGGTAACAGGCAGGTAACATGCCGGTAACATGCCGGTAACAGGCCGGTAACATGCAGGTAACAGGCCGGTAACAGGCAGGTAACAGTCCGGTAACAGGCAGGTAACATGCCTGTAACAGGCAGGTAACATGCCGGTAACAGGCAGGTAACATGCCGGTAACAGGCAGATAACATACCGGTAACAGGCCGGTAACAGGCAGGTAACAGGCCGGTAACAGGCAGGTAACATGCAGGTAACAGGCAGGTAACAGGCAGGTAACATGCAGGTAACAGGCAGGTAACATGCTGGTAACAGGCAGGTAACATGCAGGTAACAGGCAGGTAACATGCAGGTAACAGGCAGGTAACATGCAGGTAACAGGCAGGTAACATGCAGGTAACAGGCAGGTAACATGCCGGTAACAGGCAGATAACATGCCGGTAACAGGCAGATAACATACTGGTAACATGCAGGTAACAGGCAGGTAACATGCAGGTAACAGGCCGGTAACAGGCAGATAACATGCCGGTAACAGGCAGATAACATACTGGTAACATGCAGGTAACAGGCAGGTAACATGCAGGTAACAGGCCGGTAACAGGCAGATAACATGCCGGTAACAGGCAGATAACATACTGGTAACATGCAGGTAACAGGCAGGTAACATGCAGGTAACAGGCCGGTAACAGGCAGATAACATGCCGGTAACAGGCAGATAACATACTGGTAACATGCAGGTAACAGGCAGGTAACATGCAGGTAACAGGCCGGTAACAGGCAGATAACATGCCGGTAACAGGCAGATAACATACTGGTAACATGCAGGTAACAGGCAGGTAACATGCAGGTAACAGGCCGGTAACAGGCAGATAACATGCCGGTAACAGGCAGATAACATACTGGTAACATGCAGGTAACAGGCAGGTAACATGCAGGTAACAGGCCGGTAACAGGCAGATAACATGCCGGTAACAGGCAGATAACATACTGGTAACATGCAGGTAACAGGCAGGTAACATGCAGGTAACAGGCCGGTAACAGGCAGATAACATGCCGGTAACAGGCAGATAACATACTGGTAACATGCAGGTAACAGGCAGGTAACATGCAGGTAACAGGCCGGTAACAGGCAGATAACATGCCGGTAACAGGCAGATAACATACTGGTAACATGCAGGTAACAGGCAGGTAACATGCAGGTAACAGGCCGGTAACAGGCAGATAACATGCCGGTAACAGGCAGATAACATACTGGTAACATGCAGGTAACAGGCAGGTAACATGCAGGTAACAGGCCGGTAACAGGCAGATAACATGCCGGTAACAGGCAGATAACATACTGGTAACATGCAGGTAACAGGCAGGTAACATGCAGGTAACAGGCCGGTAACAGGCTGGTAACAGGCAGATAACATGCAGGTAACATGCAGGTAACAGGCAGGTAACATGCAGGTAACATACTGGTAACATGCAGGTAACATACTGGAAACAGGCCGGTAACAGGCAGGTAACAGGCCGGTAACAGGCAGGTAACATACTGGTAACAGGCAGGTAACATGCAGGTAACAGGCAGATAACATACTGGTAACAGGCAGGTAACAGGCAGGAAACAGGCCGGTAACAGACAGGTAACATGCAGGTAACAGGCAGGTAACAGGTAGGTAACAGGCAGGTAACATGCAGGTAACATGCAGGTAACAGGCAGGTAACAGGCAGGTAACAGGCAGGTAACAGGCAGATAACATACTGGTAACAGGCAGGTAACATGCAGGTAACAGGCAGGTAACAGGCAGATAACAGGCAGGTAACAGGCAGATAACAGGCAGATAACATACTGGTAACAGGCAGCTAACATGCAGGTAACAGGCAGGTAACAGGCAGGTAACAGGCAGGTAACAGTGACCTCAGCCTACTGTCTGATTGGACTTTACCTGCAGTGTTTCCCGCAGGACGTAGGCAATCTGGGACTCAGTCAGTGGGCCAGTGACTGAAAGACAAAACAAGACGATCAGTGTCCATATGCAGCCTCCATCCCAGTGCATGCTGGGACAGTGAAAACACACCGTCAGGTGACCTGCAGTGAGGGGGCGGTGCTTGAGATGTGTGTGAACTGACTGTAGTTTCACTCATTATATGTCTGCAGGGAGTCAGGCTGCGGTCTGCCTCGGCCTCCTCTCTCCACGGGGGGGGGGGGGGGGGGGGGTA
>NC_060153.1:33959420-33961272 GCF_021292245.1 Micropterus dolomieu
GGTTATATCAGACTGGCGGGGGGTCTGGGGGTCGCCCCCGGTCACCTTCGGCATTGCAGTGAGGTGTAATGAGGCCGAGCGGCCGCCGTTCCACCGCTTATTAAAGCTCGCTGACGACAACTAGACACCCTCGGCTCTCACCGACATCGCCTTAACAACCCCGGGCCCTAACGAGCAGAGACATGAAAGCAGTGTGGGTGTCGTCATGGCGACAGGGACGGCTGAAGATTTAAAGATGGCCGCCTCAGAATGACCCCTCATTACTGAACAGAGATCAGATGCTGGAGACTTTCAAAGCCGCAGGAAGGGAAACAGTTTGTTTTTTGGATCCTTTAGTGCAGGGGTCGGCAAATAACGCTGACATCGGGCCACATTTTTTCCAGCCATTAGGCTACATGGCGGGCCAGAACATTACTTCATCAAATTATTTCCCATTCTTGGATGCTCATGTGCACGTCCAGCTCAGTGGGTCAAGTGCGGGACTCCCGTTGGAGGAGTTCCATAATCGATCCCTAAATCTGGCAGACTTCTTTTTCTCTGTTAAACAAATTGATCAGCCTATTAGGACACTTTTGCACATTTTTTAAATATGTGCTGCAGTGCTGTGCATGTCCCGGCATTTGATCCGCATTCATAAACCTGTGGACACTATTTTTCATTTCACTGAGGAAATTCAGGGGAATCCAATCAGACCTTTACTTTTTCAGAGGTTTGTCAAGTAAGCCAGAGACTCTTTCGAACGTCCTTCAGAACCTTTCAAAGTAAAAGCTCTCAATCACCTCAACATGGATCATTGCTGCAAAAAACATTCTCACGCTTTTATTTTGGAGGCACAATCACTGATTAGCGATTATGTGAGTAACTGTACCTGTCATGCACCAGCCGCTATCAATTTATTTATTTTTTATTTTTCTGCTATCAAAGTAATCTGGCCACCTATTGCCGACCACTGCTTTAAAGTCTGGCGGAGGGTTCGGTTCCTCAGTCCGATCGGGTCAGAAACTCTGTGAGCCAACAGTACCGGCACCGTCTGTCTGTTGGTTCAGAAAAGTTAAACTGTGTTCTGTTTTCTTCATCGAACCTCTTCTGCTCCAAACTTTCCATCTGCCGGTGAAAAGAACAGCGAAGAAGAAGAAGCTTCTCCAAGAAAACATAAAAACCCATTTATATAACAAAGTTATCTCGTGTCTCGTTCCTTTCAGAGCAGGTCCACATCATTCTCTGTGTAATATTACTTATAGAGACCCAACAGTTCCCACCGTGAGCAGAACCGGGCCACGGAGGCCGGAACAGCTCCCTTTAACAGGCAGAAACCTGGAGCAGAACCTGGACTCTGTCAGCTGAGCTACACACCACTGGATATGTACAACAGCTGCATCATTAAACGATGTGGGCTTTGTAGATCATTGGCAAACTTTCTGGGGAAGACCTGGTCTGATCCGGAGAGACGGCATCCATCCCACTTGGGAAGGAGCAGCTCTCATTTCTAGAAATCTGGCCAAGTTTATTAGTGGACCAAATCCATGACAACCCAGAGTTGAGACCAGGAGGCAGAGTCGCAGTTTAACACACTTCTCTGCCCTTCTTTTTCAGCAGTTACCCACCCAAAACCCTACGCAGAGTCGCAGTCTAACACACTTCTCTGCTCCTCCATTTCAGGAGTTACTTAGTGAAAATCCTATAGTGACGGTGTCTGCCCCCCGACCATCGAAATTATTTAAAAAGGTAAACAGAAGAGGAGCTGTGCATAAAAACCTCATAAAAATTAAAACCACAAGAGCAATAGTGCAAACGAATAGGAGAGTTAAATGTGGACTCTTAAACATCAGATCTCTCTCTTCTAAAGGTGTAC
>NC_060153.1:33961372-33963959 GCF_021292245.1 Micropterus dolomieu
GTTACTTCTAGGCTGGATTACTGCAATTCCTTATTATCAGGCTGCTCGAAAAAGTCCGTTAAGACTCTTCAGCTGATCCAGAATGCTGCAGCACGTGTTCTGACAGGAACCATGAAAAGAGATCACATTTCTCCTGTTTTAGCTTCTTTGCATTGGCTTCCAGTAAAATCCAGAATAGAATTTAAAATCATTCTTCTTACCTACAAAGCTCTTAATGGTCAGGCACCATCTTATCTTAAAGAGCTCATAGTACCTTACTACCCCACCAGAGCACTGCGCTCCCAGAATGCAGGGTTACTTGTGGTTCCTAGAGTCTCCAAAAGTAGACTAGGAGCCAGAGCGTTCAGCTATCAAGCTCCTCTCCTGTGGAACCAGGTTCCAGTTTGGGTTTAGGAGGCAGACACCATCTCCACATTTAAGAGTAGGCTTAAGACTTTCCTCTTTGATAAAGCTTATAGTTAGGGCTGGCTCAGGTAGTCCTGAACCATCCCTTAGTTATGCTGCAATAGGCCTAGACTGCATTGAATTGAATCATTACCACATCACATGTACATTATAATACTAAACCTCAGCAGGACGATCAGAGGTTCAGACAGTTGAGAATCACCTGTGAGTAAAAACTTCAAATCCACCAGCCAGAATTAATTAATTCAGAAATCCTCCAAAGGGAGTTTAGAAAAGTGCCTTTGATTGGAACACAGTCAGTGAATCTAGCAGAAACCCTTCAGGTGAATCACCTCCTGACAGAAGTTAGAGAGGAGGCCCCTCATTCGGCCACGGCCCTCAACAAACAGCACAACACGTCAGACTAAAGGCATGCTGCTGCTCTGAGGAGCCTCCAGGTTTAAATCCCTGTCTGTGTTAGTTCCTGTTTTATTTTGAAACGATTCTTCCTGGTGTCTGAACTTGTACTTCCTGTCTCTGTGTTCTCCCTGGCTGAGTGTTTGCCCCTGTCCTACCGTACCGTTTTGTGTCTGCACTCGGCAGTCACGGCATTTAAAGGGGAAGAAGATGTGACAACAGACCAGCTGATCGGGGACGGACTGTCCAAATGAGTTTTGGGTCAGTGCTTAGGGTTTGTTGGGTCGGTCTGAAGGAAGTGACATAGGCAAACGTGTGTCTCACTGTGGTAGATGTCCTGAAGTGATCCTCCTCCACAGAACTCCATACAGATCCACAACTTCTCCCTGCTGCACACACACACACGGATGATGGTGAAATGTTTGACCAGTTTAAAACAGAACTGGGCGACAACAACAATGGTGAGTCTGGTTGGTTGGTTTGGAGTCTGGTTGGTTGGCTGGTTTGGAGTCTGGTTGGTTTGGAGTCTTGTTGGTTGGCTGGCTGGTTCGGAGTCTGGTTGGTTGGCTGGTTTGGAGTCTGGTTGGTTGGTTGGTTTGGAGTCTGGTTGGTTAGTTTGGAGTCTGGTTGGTTGGTTGGTTTGGAGTCTGGTTGGTTGGCTGGTTCGGAGTCTGGTTGGTTGGCTGGTTCGGAGTCTGGTTGGTTGGCTGGTTCGGAGTCTGGTTGGTTGGCTGGTTTGGAGTCTGGTTGAGTCGTTGGTTAGTTTGCAGTCTGGTTGGTTAGTTTAGAGTCTGGTTGGTTGGTTTGGAGTCTGGTTGGTTGGTTGGTTTGGAGTCTGGTTGGTTAGTTTGAAGTCTGGTTGGTTGGTTTAGAGTCTGGTTGGTTGGTTGGTTTGGAGTCTGGTTGGTTGGTTAGTTTGGAGTCTGGTTGGTTAGTTTGGAGTCTGGTTGGTTTGGAGTCTGGTTAGTTGGTTTGGAGTCTGGTTAGTTGGTTTGGAGTCTGGTTGGTTGGCTGGTTCGGAGTCTGGTTGGTTGGCTGGTTCGGAGTCTGGTTGGTTGGCTGGTTCGGAGTCTGGTTGGTTGGCTGGTTCGGAGTCTGGTTGGTTGGCTGGTTCGGAGTCTGGTTGGTTGGCTGGTTCGGAGTCTGGTTGGTTGGCTGGTTTGCAGTCTGGTTGGTTGGTTGGTTTGGAGTCTAGTTGGTTAGTTTGGAGTCTGGTTGGCTGGCTGGTTTGTAGTCTGGTTGGTTGGCTGGTTTGGAGTCTGGTTGGTTGGCTGTTTTGGAGTCTGGTTGGTTAGTTTGGAGTCTGGTTGGCTGGCTGGTTTGTAGTCTGGTTGGTTGGCTGGTTTGGAGTCTGGTTGGTTGGCTGGTTTGGAGTCTGGTTGGTTGGTTGGTTTGGAGTCTGGTTGGTTGGTTGGTTTGGAGTCTGGTTGGTTAGTTTGAAGTCTGGTTGGTTGGTTTAGAGTCTGGTTGGTTGGTTTGGAGTCTGGTTGGTTGGCTGGTTTGGAGTCTGGTTGGTTGGCTGGTTTGGAGTCTGGTTGGCTGGCTGGTTTGGAGTCTGGTTGGCTGGCTGGTTTGGAGTCTGGTTGGTTGGTTTGGAGTCTGGTTGGTTGGTTTAGAGTCTTGTTGGTTGGTTGGTTTGGAGTCTGGTTGGTTGGTTTAGAGTCTTGTTGGTTGGTTGGTTTGGAGTCTGGTTGGTTGGTTGGTTTGGAGTCTGGTTGGTTAGTTTGGAGTCTGGTTGGTTTGGAGTCTGGTTAGTTGGTTTGGAGTCTGGTTGGTTTGGAGTCTG
>NC_060153.1:33964059-33969026 GCF_021292245.1 Micropterus dolomieu
GGTTGGGTGGCTGGTTGGTTGGTTTGGAGTCTGGTTGGTTGGTTTAGAGTCTTGTTGGTTGGTTGGTTTGGAGTCTGGTTGGTTGGTTGGTTTGGAGTCTGGTTGGTTGGTTTGGAGTCTGGTTGGTTTGGAGTCTGGTTAGTTGGTTTGGAGTCTGGTTGGTTTGGAGTCTGGTTAGTTGGTTTGGAGTCTGGTTGGGTGGTTGGTTAGTTTGGAGTCTGGTTGGTTGGTTGGTTTGGAGTCTGGTTGGTTAGTTTGGAGTCTTGTTGGTTGGTTGGTTTGGAGTCTGGTTGGTTGGTTGGTTTGGAGTCTGGTTGGTTAGTTTGGAGTCTGGTTGGTTTGGAGTCTGGTTAGTTGGTTTGGAGTCTGGTTGGTTTGGAGTCTGGTTAGTTGGTTTGGAGTCTGGTTGGGTGGTTGGTTAGTTTGGAGTCTGGTTGGTTGGTTGGTTTGGAGTCTGGTTGGTTAGTTTGGAGTCTTGTTGGTTGGTTGGTTTGGAGTCTGGTTGGTTGGTTGGTTTGGAGTCTGGTTGGTTAGTTTGGAGTCTGGTTGGTTTGGAGTCTGGTTAGTTGGTTTGGAGTCTGGTTGGTTTGGAGTCTGGTTAGTTGGTTTGGAGTCTGGTTGGGTGGTTGGTTAGTTTGGAGTCTGGTTGGTTGGTTGGTTTGGAGTCTGGTTGGTTAGTTTGGAGTCTTGTTGGTTGGTTGGTTTGGAGTCTGGTTGGTTGGTTGGTTTGGAGTCTGGTTGGTTAGTTTGGAGTCTGGTTGGTTTGGAGTCTGGTTAGTTGGTTTGGAGTCTGGTTGGTTTGGAGTCTGGTTAGTTGGTTTGGAGTCTGGTTGGGTGGTTGGTTAGTTTGGAGTCTGGTTGGTTGGTTGGTTTGGAGTCTGGTTGGTTAGTTTGGAGTCTTGTTGGTTGGTTGGTTTGGAGTCTGGTTGGTTGGTTGGTTTGGAGTCTGGTTGGTTAGTTTGGAGTCTGGTTGGTTTGGAGTCTGGTTAGTTGGTTTGGAGTCTGGTTGGTTTGGAGTCTGGTTAGTTGGTTTGGAGTCTGGTTGGGTGGTTGGTTAGTTTGGAGTCTGGTTGGTTGGTTGGTTGGTTAGTTTGGAGTCTAGTTGGTTAGTTTGGAATCTGGTTGGTTAGTTTGAAGTCTGGTTGGTTGGTTTAGAGTCTGGTTGGTTGGTTGGTTTGGAGTCTGGTTGGTTGGTTGGTTTGGAGTCTGGTTGGTTGGTTGGTTGGTTTGGAGTCTGGTTGGTTTGGAGTCTGGTTAGTTGGTTTGGAGTCTGGTTGGCTGGTTTGGAGTCTGGTTGGCTGGTTTGGAGTCTGGTTTGTTAGTTTGCAGTCTGGTTGGTTGGCTGGTTTGGAGTCTGGTTGGTTGGTTGGTTTGGAGTCTGGTTGCTTAGTTTGGAGTCTGGTTGGTTGGTTGGTTAGTTTGAAGTCTGGTTAGTTGGTTTGGAGTCTGGTTGGTTGGTTGGAGTCTGGTTGGTTGGTTGGTTTGGAGTCTGGTTGGTTGGCTGGTTTGGAGTCTGGTTGGTTGGCTGGTTTGGAGTCTGGTTGGCTGGTTTGGAGTCTGGTTGGCTGGTTGGTTAGTCTGGTTGGGTGGTTGGTTAGTTTGGAGTCTGGTTGGTTTAGAGTCTGGTTGGTTGGTTGGTTGGTTTGGAGTCTGGTTGGGTGGTTGGTTAGTTTGGAGTCTGGTTGGTTGGTTTAGAGTCTGGTTGGTTTGGAGTCTGGTTAGTTGGTTTGGAGTCTGGTTAGTTGGTTTGGAGTCTGGTTGGTTGTTTTGGAGTCTGGTTGGCTGGTTTGGAGTCTGGTTTGTTCATTTGCAGTCTGGTTGGTTGGTTGGTTTAGAGTCTGGTTGGTTGGCTGGTTTGGAGTCTGGTTGGTTGGTTGGTTTGGAGTCTGGTTGGTTGGTTTAGAGTCTGGTTGGTTGGTTTACAGTCTGGTTGGTTGGTTTGGAGACTGGTTGGCTGGTTTGTAGATGTTACCGGAGGTAGCTGCCGTAGTACGCCACAATGTTGGAGTGTTTACAGTCCTTCATCATGGTGATCTCCTGCTGCACCACAGCAAAGTCCTCACCTACAGACACATAGAGAAAACACAGAACTGAGTTCAGTTCTGAGCTCAGTACTCACAGTACATGAGTCTGAGTGGTCCCCTCCCACTTCACATCTCTATAGTAACTACATGGGACTCCATAGCAAGCACCTGATACTGACCCAATCAGCCAGGTGACCCTTCAGCTCCTTTCAGACGAATTCAAATGTCTGAAACTCTCTGATTGGATGATTTACAGCAATGCTCTCTGGGACTTCTGTAACCTCTGACCTTTTGTTTTTCTTTAACACATCAGACAGAAAACATGCAGTGACATGTGGAGCTGAAAGGTGATGCATTAATTAGTCAGTCCACAGAAAAATAAAACTTGGTTGACAATCGTGTCAGTCCTTTTTCCACCTTCACCAGTTCAGCTTCTCATTTCAGCTTTTCTCTGATTTATATCTCAGTAAACTTTTAGGGTTTGGGACTGTTGGTCGAACAAAACATCACATGGGAGTATTTTCTGATACTCCAGTGGTGCAGATTCTGTATAGACAAACCAAATCTCTGATCCATCAAGAAGCTGATGGGCTGATCAATTGATAATGAAAATGCATTTTGTTTGTTGTTTGTTGATGATCTACCGACTCTGCACCTGTCCAGCAGGTAAACTCTTAGCACCATCACCTGCTCAGTATGCAGACGGAGTTGCAGGTGTTTCTGTTATTTTGTCCACAGCTGAATGTGCTCATCATGTCAGAGCTGAGAATAAAAGAGAACAAAGAGTCTTTGTTGTGGATCTTTGCTGCCGCAGGCTTCAGGCCTCATTAGAGCTCCACCGTCCTCCAGCTGATCAGAATAATAAACACAGGATTTATGTAACGTCTCGTTAAAACAGAAGCTCTGCTGTGAGCTGATGCTGGAGGAGAGCTCTCACTCTGCTGCTGGAAATCAGTTTTCCTCCCCGAGAAACAACAAAAACTCACAATGAAATTCAGGTTTTACCTCTGACAGCTGTAACTCTGACATCCAACTCTTCCACACCGAGCTCGTCCAACCTGTGTCCGTCAACGTCCACCATCCTCAAACATGGTCAACATACGGCGGCGGCAACAGGAACTTCCTGTCTCCTCCGACTCTGATGATCTGCTGTTACTAACAAATGTTTGTGATTCACAGAACAGATTCTGAACTCTGCAGTGATTTCAGATCAGAGACGCGTTTATTCCTGCAGCGACCGACCTCGACTGATTCTGTTAAAATCCTCCTGCAGGACAGAGACGGCTGCTGGATCAGCACCACACACCCCCATCAGTGACCAGCCTATCCTCAGGTCGACCTCTATACAACCAATCAGTCCCCACCTCAGGTCAACCTTTAGATGAGCCTCGCCTCTGGTCCACCTTAAAACCAGCCTTGCCTCCAGTCCACCTTTATACATCTAATCAGACTCAGTCACCACTTCAAGTCCACTTTAAAACACGCCTCTCCTCCTGTCCACCTTATACAACCAATCAGTCACCACCTCAGGTCCACTTTTAGACGAGCCTCGCCTCCGATCCACCTTAAAACAAGCCTCCCCTCCAATCCACCTTATACAACCAATCTGTCACCACTTCAGGTCCACTTTTAGACGAGCCTCGCCTCCGATCCACCTTAAAACAAGCCTCCCCTCCAATCCACCTTATACAACCAATCAGTCACCACCACAGGTCCACTTTTAGACGAGCCTCGCCTCCGATCCACCTTATACAACCAGTCAGTCACCACCTCAAGTCCACCTTAAAACCAGCCTTACCTCCGGTACACCTTTATACATCTAATCAGACTCATTCAACACCTCAGGTCCCCCTTAAAACAAGCCTTGCCTCCAGTCCACCTTAAAACCAGCCTATCCTCCGGTCCACCTTTATACAACCAATCAGTCTCCACCTCCGGTCCACCTTACAACAATTGAAATACACAGTCACAAGTCAGACTGATCTCCTTCCGGCTCTCCAGAGGATGAACCAATTAGATTCAGTGGTTCTTAACCTGGGGGTCGGGACCCCCTGGGGGTCGCCACCTGGTCCCAGGAGGGTCGCGAGAATGCTACTATAGACACAAAAATAGGAAAAACAAAACCTTTAAAATAACTAGACGGACTACAGGTGCTGGTCATATAATTAAAATATCATCAAAAAGTTTATTTATTTCAGTAATTCCATTCAAAAAGTAAAACTTGTATAATGTATACATTCATTCCAAACAGACTGATATATTTCAAGTGTCCATTCCTTTTAATTTTGATGATTATAACAACTAATGAAAACCCCAAAATCAGTATCTCAGAAAATTAGAATATTCTGAAAAGGTTCTATATTGAAGACACCTGGTGCCACACTCTAATCAGCTAATTAACTCAAAACACCTGCAAAGGCCTTTAAATGGTCTCTCAGTCTAGTTCTGTAGGCTACACAATCATGGGGAAGACTGCTGACTTGACAGCTGTCCAAAAGACGACCATCGACACCTTGCACAAGGAGGGCAAGACGTAAAAGGTCATTGTTAAAGAGGCTGGCTGTTCACAGAGCTCTGTGTCCAAGCACATTAATAGAGAGGCGAAGGGAAGGAAAAGATGTGGTAGAAAAAAGTGTACAAGCAATAGGGATAACCGCACCCTGGAGAGGATTGTGAAACAAAACCCATTCAAAAATGTGGGGGAGATTCACAAAGAGTGGACTGCAGCTGGAGTCAGTGCTTCAAGAACCACCACGCACAGACGTATGCAGGACATGGGTTTCAGCTGTCGCTTTCCTTGTGTCAAGCCACTCCTGAACAAGACACAGCGTCAGAAGCGTCTCGCCTGGGCTAAAGACAAAAAGGACTGGACTGCTGCTGAGTGGTCCAAAGTTATGTTCTCTGATGAAAGTAAATTTTGCATTTCCTTTTGAAATCAAGGTC
>NC_060153.1:33969126-33975490 GCF_021292245.1 Micropterus dolomieu
TTAAGGAGCAGTTTAAGAAGCTTCAGCAGTTTCTAGAGGAGGAAGAGGAGGCCAGGATGGCTGCACTGAGGGAGGAAGAGGAGCAGAAGAGTCAGATGATGAAGGAGAAGATGGAGGCTCTGAGCAGAGAGATAGCAGCTCTTTCAGACACAGTCAGAGCCACAGAGGAGGAGCTGAGAGCTGAAGACGTCTCATTCCTGCTCAACTACAAGGCTGCAGTGGAAAGAGTCCAGCAGCGCCCCCTGCTGGATGATCCACAGCTGCCCTCAGGAGCTCTGATAGACCAGGCCAAACACCTGGGCAACCTGACCTTCAACATCTGGAACAAGATGAAGGACATGGTCTCCTACACTCCTCTCATCCTGGACCCAAACACTGCTGGTCCATATCTCATCCTGTCTGAAGATCTGACCAGTGTGAGACGAGGAGAGAGACAGCAGCTTCCTGACAATCCAGAGAGGTTTGATTACTGCTGTGTTCTGGGCTCTGAGGGCTTTAACTCAGGGACTCACAGCTGGGATGTCGAGGTTAGAGACAGAACAGACTGGTCACTGGGTGTGTTAGCAGAGTCTGTCCAGAGGAAGGGAGACAGACGGTCTGGTTTATGGACAATAAGGTTCTTTATAGGTGAATACTTTGCAAAGTCACCATCAGCTTCATCCACTGATCTCAGTGTGCAGAAGAAGCTCCAGAGGATCAGAGTGAATCTGGACTGGAACAGAGGAAAGCTGTCGTTCTCTGATCCTGATACTAACACACACATACACACCTTCACACACACTTTCACTGACAGGATGTTTCCATATATTTACTCATGGGATAAACTCCCACTGAAGGTTTTACCAGCGAAGGTCTTTGTGATGTAGAACAACAGAGATAGATGATGATCATGGTGATGAAGATGATGACGATGACGATGATGATGCTGATGATGATGAAGATGATGATGATGATGATGCTGATGATGATGAAGATGATGATGATGATGATGATGATGATGCTGATGATGATGAAGATGATGATGATGATGATGCTGATGATGATGAAGATGATGATGATGATGATGATGCTGATGACTAAATGCTGTAGTTTTCATTGTGTTGTTTCTGCTGATGTGTTTCACATGAAGTTGTCATATCTGATCTAACAGAGAACCAGTGAATTAAAGACTTCCTGAGTTTTAAGGATGTAAATAATGAGAGTTTATTAAACTGCTGTAAATGTAGTGAAAGTAAAGTCGTCTTTCAATAAAATCCTGTGGAGCAGATTTCCTCAGAAACCTGTGTTACAGCTGATGTCTCCAGAGAACAGTTTGGTCCTAAATAATCCCACATGTTCATCATTTTCCTCCCTAAGAATCAGATTCAGTAGCAGCTGCACATTTATTAGTTTACCACATAACTGATATGTTGCAGCACTTTGGATATTTTTACAGAGTGACTGATGAGATTTAGATTTCTGCTAAAGCCTTTCTTTTCTTTTGCCGTCAGAACAGCTGACTTTAGACTTCAGAGGGTAAAAACTCACCTGCTTGTTGAGACTCTTCTTTGGATCAAGAGTCCAGCAGTTTTTCTGTCTCCAGCTCAAAAACATTTCACTCGTCTGTTACACCTTTTCATAGAACTCACACATTAAATATTATTACTTCTTATTATTATGGAGCCTGAAGAGCATGTGCTGCTGCAGTCACTCTAACACTTTCTAATAATAATAAATATAAACAGTTTAAAAAAAACAATGTTATGTTGATCAGTTAAATTAGCAGTTAGAGTATTTATACAACTCAAATAAAAAAATTTATAATTCTGTTTACTTATTCGGATTTAAAGTTAAATGGAAACCAAATATAGATATAATATAGAATTCATAAACAGCTGCATCAACAATTATCAGTGTAGTAGTTGATTATTGTAAGTAGATGAAGTAAAGTGTGTAATTATCATCTTTTTATATTAACATTGCAAAAGATATGAAGGACACAAACGTACATATAGTGAGGGGGGACAACAACAAAAAAAGGAAAGAGGGGGCGATGATATAAATCACAAAAAGACCTTCAAACGAGTGCAGACAGTAAGGATTTCCAAACCTTTTTGTTGGAGGAGAAATGGATTCTCCTAAAATAAAGTTAAATTTCTTTCTCCAAGACTATTAACAGAGGTTTGTATGTAAATTTACATTTGTGTTTATGAAATTCATGCTGTAAATATTGCCTATGTAGTGTCACGTGTGCTGAGTGCAGAGGCAGGTGAACTCAGGGCGAAGGCTACTCACACTACGCGCTCCGTGCCGTGCACGAACACGTTTAACCCCCAAAGTCCGGTTTGTTTGACCAGTGTGATCGCAAAGACATGACAACACAAAAGACACACATTTATAATAAAACACTAATTATCTCCGTGCTCCAGCTGTGCAATACCTCGATAAGAAGAGAGCCCTTCCCTCAGCGACCAGCTAACAAGAAGCACCTTTCATTTGTAGCTCTGAGTTTCATTTGTTGTAATCAGAGATGCTCACAAGTCTTTGAGCTAGTGTCCAAGTCACGACTCAAGTCTTTTAGCTAGTGTCCAAGTCAAGTCTAAAGTCTTTGAGCAAGAGTCCAAGTCACGTCTCAAGTCTTTTAGCTAGTGTCCAAGTCACGTCTCAAGTCTTTGAGCAAGAGTCCAAGTCCAGTCTCAAGTCTTTGAGCAAGAGTCCAAGTCAAGTCTCAAGTCTTTGAGCTAGTGTCCAAGTCAAGTCTCAACTCTTTGAGCAAGAGTCCAAGTCCAGTCTCAAGTCTTTGAGCTAGTGTCCAAGTCAAGTCTAAAGTCTTTGAGCAAGAGTCCAAGTCACGTCTCAAGTCTTTGAGCTAGTGTCCAAGTCACGACTCAAGTCTTTTAGCTAGTGTCCAAGTCAAGTCTCAACTCTTTGAGCAAGAGTCCAAGTCCAGTCTCAAGTCTTTGAGCTAGTGTCCAAGTCAAGTCTAAAGTCTTTGAGCAAGAGTCCAAGTCACGTCTCAAGTCTTTTAGCTAGTGTCCAAGTCACGTCTCAAGTCTTTGAGCAAGAGTCCAAGACCAGTCTCAAGTCTTTGAGCAAGAGTCCAAGTCAAGTCTCAAGTCTTTGAGCAAGAGTCCAAGTCAAGTCTCCAGTCTTTTAGCTAGTGTCCAAGTCAAGTCTCCAGTCTTTGAGCTAGAGTCCAAGTCAAGTCTCAAGTCTTTGAGGTAGTGTCCAAGTCAAGTCTCTGAGCAAGAGTCCAAGTCAAGTCTCTAGTCTTTGATCTAGTGTCCAAGTCAAGTCTCAAGTCTCTGAGCAAGAGTCCAACTCACGTCTCAAGTCTTTTAGCTAGTGTCCAAGTCACGTCTCAAGTCTTTGAGCAAGAGTCCAAGTCAAGTCTTAAGTCTTTGAGCAAGAGTCCAAGTCAAGTCTCAAGTCTTTGAGCAAGAGTCCAAGTCACGTCTCAAGTCTTTGAGCTAGTGTCCAAGTCAAGTCTCAAGTCTTTGAGGTAGTGTCCAAGTCAAGTCTCTGAGCAAGAGTCCAAGTCAAGTCTCTAGTCTTTGATCTAGTGTCCAAGTCAAGTCTCAAGTCTCTGAGCAAGAGTCCAACTCACGTCTCAAGTCTTTTAGCTAGTGTCCAAGTCACGTCTCAAGTCTTTGAGCAAGAGTCCAAGTCAAGTCTTAAGTCTTTGAGCAAGAGTCCAAGTCAAGTCTCAAGTCTTTGAGCAAGAGTCCAAGTCACGTCTCAAGTCTTTGAGCTAGTGTCCAAGTCAAGTCTCAAGTCTTTGAGGTAGTGTCCAAGTCAAGTCTCTGAGCAAGAGTCCAAGTCAAGTCTCTAGTCTTTGATCTAGTGTCCAAGTCAAGTCTCAAGTCTCTGAGCAAGAGTCCAACTCACGTCTCAAGTCTTTTAGCTAGTGTCCAAGTCACGTCTCAAGTCTTTGAGCAAGAGTCCAAGTCAAGTCTTAAGTCTTTGAGCAAGAGTCCAAGTCAAGTCTCAAGTCTTTGAGCAAGAGTCCAAGTCACGTCTCAAGTCTTTGAGCTAGTGTCCAAGTCAAGTCTCAAGTCTTTGAGGTAGTGTCCAAGTCAAGTCTCTGAGCAAGAGTCCAAGTCAAGTCTCTAGTCTTTGATCTAGTGTCCAAGTCAAGTCTCAAGTCTCTGAGCAAGAGTCCAAGTCAAGTCTCAAGTCTCAAGTCTGTCGTGGAGCGTCAATCCAGGTTGCTTATAAAACTGCATAGCTATAAGGAAAGTCTGTAAGTCAACACACTCCCCTCCCCTTAAACCCAGTGTAACATTAACTAAATAAAACTGTAACGTTGCATAATCAACAATAAACCTGTAACCTGTTTTTAACTTACAGAGCACAACCATGCAGCCTAATTTACAATGCGTCTACAATTAATGACTTATTATAAGCTTATAAACTACTGTAAGTCAACAAACACTGTTGACTCTCAAACCCAGTGTAACGTTATAACTAAATAAAACTGTAAGGTTACATGATCAACAATAAACCTGTAACCTCTTTCTAGCCAACAGTAATAATTAACGTGATGGCAGTCAGCGAGACGTAAATGATTACGTTAATAGACCACCACAAGTTTGGCAACTAAACAAACACTCGTTCATCTTTTCATAACGAACGACAGTCGGAGTTAACCTCTCGTAGGTCGTAGCTGAAGCAAGAAGCAAGCTAACCTTAGATGGCCAATGCTGAACTTAACATGTTTACTCACCGCAGGTTACTAACCTAATTGCGTTCAGCGCTTCTTTGTTTGGGTCTTGTTGTATGAAGTTTTAATGCCAAAGTTTATGATGAATGGCTCAGCAGCTGCGGTGTTTGTTGTCCTTTTTCACGTGTGGCCGCGCACAGCAGATGCTACGTGGGCAGGTTATAGGTAACGCAGGGAGGGAATGAGTGGTGTCGTATCAAGGTAAAATAAACATTGTTCACGAGTCAGAGTCGAGTCTGAAGTCTTTTGAGTACGAGTCTCAAGTTGAGTCTCAAGTCACTGTGTGTGCGACTTAACACCTTTGGAAACATTTGACCATACAGCAGTATGCCAATCCAGATCTGAGATTTATCCACCAGTCTTCTCAGCATATACGAGTGTTAGATGTATGAAATCCTTAATGTAAAGTCAAAAGTGCCCAAACTATGAGCTGGTAACTGTGTTTGCAGTGTCTCATCATGTTGGACAGTTCTGCGGTGTCTGATTAGTAGCTCCAGAGAACACAGCTCCTCCATCAGTGGTGGATCTCTGATGCTCAGGGGTTCAGGCTTCTGTGGAAACTTTATCCCCTTAATTTGGAGTTTGCTAATTATTTCCAAGAAGGACTCAACTCAGCTACTAATGACACAGTTTAATACACTTTAAATTAATTTCACTTTTTTTTAAATTAACTTTCTTTATTGGGAGAAAATTCACAGGAAACAGCATGACTGTTCAATGTGACAAAAAGGGCTTCCATATTCCCAGTGTTTTTATCCCACCCACAGTCCCACCCCACCCAAAAGAGAACAATTCTCAATGTAAATCCAATATCAACACACAAACAAGATAATTTAAGAGAGGTCTCCAAGTTGTTTCAAATGACTTTAAGGAGCCATTGAGGGAAAATCTAAGCTTTTCAAGTCTAATGGACAGTAACACCTCTTTCACCCACCCGTTATGAGATGGAGGTTGAGGGTGTTTCCATTTGAGGAGTATGAGCCGTCTGGCCAACAGGGTGGCAAAGGCAAGAACGGACTTCATTACTTTAGAAGCAAAAGGCTGCAAAGGGGCACCAAACAAAGCCAAGAGAGGGTCAAGAGAGATAGTAGTGTTATACGCTGTGCTAAGAGTTTTGAAAACTTCCGACCAGAATGCGGCAAGTCCGGGAAGAATCAGAACATATTGAAATGGTCGGCAGGGGATTGTTTGCACCTGTTACAGGAGTTGGTTACATTGGGGTAAATCCGAGACAGCCTCAGATTAGTGTAATGAATTTTGTGTACCACTTTGTACTGGTTGTGTCTCGCACAGATTGAAGAGGAATGAACCGTAAAACGCTATAGTACTTTAGCTTAGCCGTTAGCGACTTTAGCTTAGCAGCTAGCGATGGCTTCTCCTTCTCCCTCTCTCTCTCCTACTTTCTCCTGCTCGGTGTGTCAGATGTTCAGTTACTCCTCTGCCTCCTTTAGCGGTAATGGTACATGTAATAAGTGTAGTTTATTTATAGACATGGAGGCGAGGCTCAGTGATTTAGAAGTCCGGCTCCGCACCTTGGTAGATCAGTCTTTAGCTACTGTAGCTAGCCAGTCCCCGGTAGTCGGTGCGGAACGGCCTGAGTTAGCCTCTGGTAGCCGTCCTCCGGCATCCCCTGTGCAGCCAGGAAAGGGGGGCTGGGTGACT
>NC_060153.1:33975510-33977226 GCF_021292245.1 Micropterus dolomieu
CAGGTAACGAGGTGAGGCAGGTGTATTTGATGTAGATAATTGGTTGGGATTGGGGCTGTGTCTTAAAGAAAGACTAACTGGCTTGTAGGAGCCAGAATACTTGCTGTTTGGTAGGGGGTCAAATACTTGTTTTTCCTCATCAGATGGTCATCAATTTTTATAAATTCATATGATGTGATTTTCTGGAATTTTCTTTGGGATTCTGTCTTTCACTGTTAGAATGTACATATGATTAAAATTATAGATCGTTGCATTCTTTGTAAGTGGGCAAACCTGCAAAATCAGCAAGGGGTCAAATACTTTTTTCCTCCACTGTAGTTGTTCTAAAGTTTTGGTAGCTGACGCTACAGTACTTTAGCTTAGCCGTTAGCGACTTTAGCTTAGCAGCTAGCGATGGCTTCTCCTTCTCCCTCTCTCTCTCCCACTTTCTCCTGCTCGGTGTGTCAGATGTTCAGTTATTCCTCTGCCTCCTTTAGCGGTAATGGTACGTGTAATAAGTGTAGTTTATTTATAGACATGGAGACGAGACTCAGTGATTTAGAAGTCCGGCTCCGCACCTTGGTAGATCAGTCTTTAGCTACTGTAGCTAGCCAGTCCCCGGTAGTCGGTGCGGAACGGCCTGAGTTAGCCTCTGGTAGCCGTCCCCCGGCATCTCCTGAGCAACCAGGAAAGGGGGGGGGGGGGCTGGGTGACTGTCCGAAGGAGGGATAGTCGTAAGCATTCAAAGTCCACGGGGCACCATCAACCTGTTCACGTTTCTAACAGATTTTCCCCACTCAGCGACACACCCGCTGAGAAACCAACTCTGATCATTGGCAGCTCCATTATGAGAAACGTGAAGTTAGCGAAGCCAGCGGCCATAGTTAAGTGCATCCCTGGGGCCAGAGCGGGCGACATTGAGTCTTATTTGAAACTGCTGGCTAAGGATAAACGTAAATACAGTAAGACTGTTATTCACGTCGGCGGTCAATCGGAGGTCACTAAGATTAATGTTGAGTCGGTGTGTACATATGCAAAAACAATGTCTGACACCGTAGTTTTCTCTAGACCCCTGCCAAATCTGACCAGTGATGACATGTATAGCCGCATGTCGTCATTCCGCCGCTGGTTGTCGAGGTGGTGTCCAGCAAACAATGTGGGCTTTGTAGATCATTGGCAGACTTTCTGGGGAAGACCTGGTCTGATCCGGAGAGACGGCATCCATCCCAAGGAACAGCTCTCATTTCTAGAAATCTGGCCAAGTTTATTAGTGGACCAGTCCTATTTATCAGATCGATTTCAGTTTGTACATGTTAACGATGAGTCCTCCATGCACGCCAAAGTTAGTCATGGAGTTCCTCAAGGATCTGTCCTCGGACCAATCCTCTTCACTTTATATATGCTTCCTTTAGGCAATATTATCAGGAAATATTCCATAAGCTTTCATTGTTATGCAGATGATACTCAGTTATATCTATCGATCAAGCCAGATGAAACTCATCAGTTAGCTAAACTCCAAATGTGCCTTCAGGATGTTAAAACCTGGATGACCTGTAATTTTCTAATGTTAAATTCAGATAAAACTGAAGTTATTGTTCTGGGGCCCAAGCACCTCCGTCACGCATTATCTAAAGATATAGTTTCCCTTGATGGCATCGCCCTGGCCTCCAGCACCACTGTGAGGAATCTTGGAGTTATCTTTGATCAGGACATGTCGTTTAAGTCTCACATTAAGCA
>NC_060153.1:33977326-33981937 GCF_021292245.1 Micropterus dolomieu
AATCCTCTTCACTTTATATATGCTTCCTTTAGGCAATATTATCAGGAAATATTCCATAAGCTTTCATTGTTATGCAGATGATACTCAGTTATATCTATCGATCAAGCCAGATGAAACTCATCAGTTAGCTAAACTCCAAATGTGCCTTCAGGATGTTAAAACCTGGATGACCTGTAATTTTCTAATGTTAAATTCAGATAAAACTGAAGTTATTGTTCTGGGGCCCAAGCACCTCCGTCACGCATTATCTAAAGATATAGTTTCCCTTGATGGCATCGCCCTGGCCTCCAGCACCACTGTGAGGAATCTTGGAGTTATCTTTGATCAGGACATGTCGTTTAAGTCTCACATTAAGCAAATTTCAAGGACCGCCTTTTTTCACCTACGTAATATTGCGAAAATCAGGAACATCCTGTCTAAAAATGATGCAGAAAAACTAGTCCATGCATTTGTTACTTCTAGGCTGGATTACTGCAATTCTTTATTATCAGGCTGCTCGAAAAAGTCCATTAAGACTCTTCAGCTGATCCAGAATGCTGCAGCACGTGTTCTGACAGGAACCAGGAAAAGAGATCATATTTCTCCTGTCTTAGCTTCTCTACATTGGCTTCCAGTAAAATCCAGAATAGAATTTAAAATCATTCTTCTTACCTACAAAGCTCTTAATGGTCATCCATCTTATCTTAAAGAGCTCATAGTACCTTACTACCCCACCAGAGCACTGCGCTCCCAGAATGCAGGGTTACTTGTGGTTCCTAGAGTCTCCAAAAGTAGACTAGGAACCAGGTTCCAGTTTGGGTTCAGGAGGCAGACACCATCTCCACATTTAAGAGTAGGCTTAAGACTTTCCTCTTTGATAAAGCTTATAGTTAGGGCTGGCTCAGGTAGTCCTGAACCATCCCTTAGTTATGCTGCTATAGGCCTAGACTGCCGGGGGATTTCCCATGATGCACTGAGCTCCTCTCTCCTCTACTTTCTCTCCCTCTGTATGCAACCTCATCCCATTATTGCATGTTACTAACACAACTTCTCCCCTTTCCGGTAGTCTTGTGCTTTCTCGTCCCTCTCCTCTCTCCTCCTATCACTTCCTGCAGGTGTTTCTGGCTCTGGAGCTGTGGAGTCTGAATCTGTGGTTGCGGGTCACCTGCTGCCCCCGTGTTCCTGCTCGACACCCTCTGCTGCAACGACTATTGTTACTAGTCCTATTATTATTGTTATTATAATCATTAACATTACGATTGTTATCATTGCCTCTCTCTCTCTCTCCCCCCCCCCCCTTCGCCCCCAACCGGTGGAGGCAGATGGCCGCCCGCCCTGAGCCATGGTTCTGCTCGAGGTTTCTGCCTCTTAAAGGAAGTTTTTCCTTGCCTCTGTCTCCTAGTGCTGCTCTTGGTGGGAACTGTTGGGCTTCTGTAAATAACATCACAGAGTACGGTCTAGACCTGCTCTTTATGAAAAGCGCTGTGAGATAACTGTTGTTGTGGTTTGGCGCTATATAAATAAAATTGAATTGAAAAACCTGTATAGTTGTGAGTGGAATCACCTTGGGTGTAAATAGTTTCCACGGGTTAATCCAGTAGGTGGAGGTGATGCCAACCGCCATGAAACACCAAAGAAGTAAAAGAATGAAAAAAAGTCCCATAAGTGAGTAGGATGGAGGTGTATGTGTTGGGGGAGGGGGGTCGCGAAATATTTTCAACCTCAAAAAGGGTTCGGACTGCCAGAAAGGGTAAGAACCACTGCATTAGATGTTAATAGGTGGGTTTGACTTCATGCTGCGCAGTGCTGACTTAACGTGATGCATGCTGGACTTAAAATAAGGCAAGCTGGTTAGAAATTGTGTCCGACTTTCACCGGCGCTGCAAAACGTCACCATGTCACATGACATTAAAACCTTGCGGGGGCAAGCCAGATGCAGGCGCCGATTCCGGCGGCCGCAGTTGCTTTTCCACGGCTGCACCAAGTTGGAACAACACTATTGCCTGGTCATCAGTCATTGATCTCAGCTCACAGTAAGCTCGCGTAGGTAGAATGTATCCGACTTGACGGCGTTTTTATTCCCTGCCCCTGCAGTCACCTGCAGCACACGTTAGACCATCAAGTCGGCAAGTCAGCCGCCGTCATCTCGAACGCACCTAATGACTCCATGATCTTTCCTCTAGCGCCACCCTCAGGCCAACCTCCTCCTGTCTGCTGTGTGGATGGGTGAGAGAGGGTATAAATGCAGCCATTTAAATGTTGAGACTGTAAGAACACAAAGATGATCAGGATGCTGTTTGTAATGCAGCCTGCAGGGGGCGCTGCGTGCAGGGCTTAATGAAAATATCAGTGTCCTCATAAAGACAGTGATACAGCAGGATGCTCTGAGACTGTGTGTGTGTGTTAACCTGCAGAATGATAAACACCTGATCAGTATTCACTGGATATATATCACACACCCACATACAGTAACACAGTTCTGCAGTTGTCTTCATTAGTTTCTATAGCCTGATCATCTAATGGGGAGCCTCAGGATACACACAGTAACACACACACACAGTGCGATGCAGCTGGACCCCCTGCTGACTGCTGCAGTCTGCCTGCACTGATTAATGAGGAGGATGAAGATGATGAAGAGCTGCATCACTGAAGTGAAAACGTCTCAATCATCTGTCAAAACTAACCTACTACGTCTTCAGGAAGTCACCGCAACAACAATGTAACTTCACAAGAGACAGAAAGCTGAAGTGACCTGACGACACGTTGATTCACTGCATTGGGTACAGTGGGGCTCGCAGTGCATTGTGGGAAGATAATGGTGGGTGAAGTGATGCAGTGGTGATTGACTGCAGTGGGTACAGTGGGGCTCGCAGTGCATTGTGGGAAGATAATTTGTATGTGATATGAAGTGATGCAGTGGTGATTGACTGCAGTGGGTACAGTGGGGCTCGCAGTGCATTGTGGGAAGATAATGGCCCGTGATGTGATGCAGTGGTGATTCACTGCAGTGGGTACAGTGGGGCTCGCAGTGCATTGTGGGAAGATAATTGCATGTCATGTGATGCAGTGGTGATTGACTGCAGTGGGTACAGTGGAGCACGCAGTGCATTGTGGGAAGATAATTGCATGTGATGTGATGCAGTGGTGATTGACTGCAGTGGGTACAGTGGGGCTCGCAGTGCATTGTGGGAAGATAATTGCATGTCATGTGATGCAGTGGTGATTGACTGCAGTGGGTACAGTGGGGCACGCAGTGCATTGTGGGAAGATAACTGCATGTGATATGAAGCTATGCAGTGGTGATTGACTGCAGTGGGTACAGTGGGGCTCGTAGTGCATTGTGGGAAGATAATGGTGGGTGAAGCGATGCAGTGGTGATTGACTGCAGTGGGTACAGTGGGGCTCGCAGTGCATTGTGGGAAGATAATGGCCCGTGATGAGATGCAGTGGTGATTCACTGCAGTGGGTACAGTGGGGCTCGCAGTGCATTGTGGGAAGATAATTTCCTGTGATGTGATGCAGTGGTGATTCACTGCAGTGGGTACAGTGGGGCACGCAGTGCATTGTGGGAAGATAATTGCATGTGATATGAAGTGATGCAGTGGTGATTGACTGCAGTGGGTACAGTGGGGCTCGCAGTGCATTGTGGGAAGATAATGGCCCGTGATGTGATGCAGTGGTGATTGACTGCAGTGGGTACAGTGGGGCTCGCAGTGCATTGTGGGAAGATAATGGCCCGTGATGTGATGCAGTGGTGATTGACTGCAGTGGGTACAGTGGGGCTCGCAGTGCATTGTAGGAAGATAATTGCCTGTGATGTGATGCAGTGGTGATTCACTGCAGTGGTTACAGTGGGGCTCGCAGTGCATTGTGGGAAGATAATGGCCCGTGATGTGATGCAGTGGTGATTCACTGCAGTGGTTACAGTGGGGCTCGCAGTGCATTGTAGGAAGATAATTGCCTGTGATGTGATGCAGTGGTGATTCACTGCAGTGGTTACAGTGGGGCTCGCAGTGCATTGTGGGAAGATAATGGCGGGTGATGTGATGCAGTGGTGATTGACTGCAGTGGGTACAGTGGGGCTCGCAGTGCATTGTGGGAAGATAATGGCCCGTGATGTGATGCAGTGGTGATTCACTGCAGTCGGTACAGTGGGGCACGCAGTGCATTGTGGGAAGATAATGGCGTGTGATGTGACGGCAGGATGAACAGATTTTGCTGCTTTGATTCCTACCAGGCTCCAGCTTGATGACCTTGATGGCGGCCAGCTCTCCGGTGCCGACGCTCCTCGCCTGCCGACAGACAGAGATCGTTTCTTAATCATCAACATTCAACATTTCTTAATGTTTGTTCTCATGTTCCAAAGGTTCTGCAAAATGAGCTGCTCATAATAAACTTACATTTTATTAAACACAGGATCCGAAGCAGCAGCCATCAATTCATGCACACGCCCTCAGAGCTCTGTGTGTGTGTGTGTTACTGTGTGTGTTTGTTTGTGTGTGTGTGTGTTACTGTGTGTGTTTGTGTGTGTGTGTGTGTGTTACTGTGTGTGTGTGTGTGTTACTGTGTGTGTGTGTGTGTTACTGTGTGTGTGTGTGTGTGTGTTACTGTGTGTGTGTGTGTTACTGTGTG
>NC_060153.1:33982037-33985040 GCF_021292245.1 Micropterus dolomieu
GTGTGTGTGTGTGTGTGTGTGTGTGTGTGTGTGTGTGTGTGTGTGTGTGTGTGTGTGTGTGTGTGTGTGTTACTGTGTGTGTGTGTGTGTGTGTGTGTTACTGTGTGTGTGTGTTACTGTGTGTGTTGGCTCAACACAGTTCACTTCTTGTCACCACTGATCAATAAGATAATTATTAACGTGGATTCACCTTCCCTCAGCCTCACAGCCTCACAGCCCAGTTACTCTTCCTGTCTGACCCGCTGCTCACGTTCATGCTGTTGAAACCTCAGCGTGTTCAGATCGACCTCTCGTCTCTCTGCACTCCTGCTGCGCTGCTAACCTGCAGTACTTTACAGTACTGGATCTGATCTCTCAGGCTCCAGGTTTTGACCTGCCATCAGTTCAGTCCAACGGAGACAGTGTGGAGCAAGAGTTTATTAATGAAAAGCGTGTCTGAGTACTTGAGGGTTCCTGCAGTATCACAGTATCTCTTTGTGTTTCTACAGAAGGAAGCTGCTGGAGGCTTCTCATGTCTCTGCAGGGCCAGAAGAAGGTGACGGTGTCTGGAGGGACCGGAGGACCTGATGGAGGACAGGCTGCGCCCCATCGATCCTCCTCCGGCCTGACCTCCATCATCGCGCCGCTTCAGCACTTCAACACAGCGACGATATTCACACCTCTGAGCACACCGCCGCTCCCCAACTGAGCGGTAATTAAAACACGACCCTCTGGAAGGTGAAGCAGCAGCGTCCTGACGGTGGGTCGATAGGAGCTGATGGAGCTTCGGGACGACAATCAATAACTCCTGACTAACAATGCTAATGACACGCACGCAGCGGGCCAGAGCAGAGGATCGTGGGAAACGGCCCACCCAGGTATTGATCAGTGAAGGGTGAGGGGGCGGAGTGTGTGTTGAATCACTGATGAGCTCACTGTCAGACTATGACATCACGCCGGCGTCACGCTGAGTTAACGCGGAGATCAGATCCACTCTCTCTGAGTTCTGACCCGGATCGTGTTTCACACACAAACCAAGAGAACCTAGTTCAGCTTTATTTATACAGCACCAGCAACACTTTCCAGACCGAGCAGATCCAGACTGAACACTCTGTAATATGAGACCCAACAGGCCACAGAGGCAAGGAACCTGGAGCAGAACCGGGACGGCACAAGACCACCAGAGAGGTGAGCAGTGGAGTTAGTAAGATGCATTAATACAGATGAAGAGAGAGAGGATCTCAGTGCATCATGGGAAGAGTTCTGGCAGCAAATATAAACTCATGAATGGTTCAGGATTCACTGAAGGCCGAAGGAACAGTTCTGATCATGAACAGAACCAACGTTAGTAAATCCACCACATGTTATGAGTCATCTTGACTAAGGGAGGAGCTGAACTGGATTCTTCTGCTGTTTTTATCATTAGTAGACCTGCCGAATGTCAACTTCCTGTCATGTGATGCTGATGCTCTGAACTAAAGCTGAACCAATGAGACGATCAACAGGGGATGAGCTCAGAGCGATGGCGCTTGTTTCCACCTCCAGCACCGGCGCTTTGGACCACCAGGAGGATCAGGGTTAATCAGTCGGTACCGTTATACATCCTCCATCGTGCTGATCGGTCTGCGTTCACACGTCCTACTGCTGCTGCACGCGTCCAGAACCAGAACCCACAAACGAGCAGCTCATTTTAGTTGTGTATTTCTCTGTAATGAGCTCAGCGTTAACACTAGTAGTGACACCGTCCGGGGAAACCCGGGGCAGCTCCAGTCCTTCTAGTCCCAGTTTCTCTGATCCGTAACCGGATCCTGTTTATAGACTGAAATAAATGATAAACTGACCAGCGACTGATTGATACTGAAAAGGATCAATAGCTGTAGGCAGCAAACAGTCACCAGCGTCCTGCCAATCAGATGTCAAAGTCAAGGTGGGAGACTCCAGGGTGACCACGGAGGTTCTGGGGGGGTCGTGTTACAGGAAGCAGCAGAGCCCAGCAGGGACGCTGCTGAATTATTGATCAACTTAATGGACAAACTTTCAGTTTTTTCTGCCGTCACACTGAGTTTTGACTCCGTGAGGACGAGAGACGCAGTCACCTGAGATTTCCCATGAGGCCGCAGTCACCGGGACGCCAAGGATACACAACAAACCTCATCCTGGCCCACAGAGAGGGAGAGAGACCTCACTCCTCTGCTGACGGGGAGAACAGTCATCTCGTCACGCCACAAACTGAGAAGAACCTCAGAGCTCAGACCGAGAGAGAAAATAAACCTCTGTCAATGTTTGTGTCAAATAATAAATTGTTGTTGTTCCTCGGCAGGAGTTGTTACTGCTCGTCAAAAAGCAGAACCAAGTTTTAACGTAAATTTTGTTTTTAGTTTGTTTTCTCTTTTCTTAATTTCATTTTATTGTTTATTATGTATATTTTATTATTCATGTGACTTTCAGCTTCGGCAACAAACACCATCCCAATAACTGAATTTAACTGAACTGACAGACTCTTCGTTTCTCCTGAACCATGTTTACACGTAGTTTGACCTCATGACGTTTTCCATTGAGGTCAAGGAAAGGTGGTTAGGAAAGGAGATTTTTTTGACTTTTGAAACACAGCCCTAGACTGCTGGGGGATTTCCCATGATGCTCTGTGATGATGATCTGTGGGCTGTGGAGCTGTGGGGTCTGGAGCTGTGGGGTTTGGAGCTGGGGGGTTTGGAGCTGGGGGGTCTGGAGCTGTGGGGTTTGGAGCTGTGGGGTCTGGATCTGGGGGGGTCTGGAGCTGTGGCGTCTGGAGCTGTTGGGTCTGGAGCTGTGGGGTCTGGATCTGTTGGGTCTGGATCTGGGGGGTTCTGGAGCTGTGGGGTCTGGATCTGTGGGGTCTGGATCTGGGGGGGTCTGGAGCTTTGGGGTCTGGAGCTGGGGGGTTTGGAGCTGTGGGGTCTGGATCTGGGGGGGTCTGGAGCTGTGGGGTTTGGAGCTGTGGGGTCTGGAGCTGGGGGGGTCTGGAGCTGTGGCGTCTGGAGCTGT
>NC_060153.1:33985140-33987775 GCF_021292245.1 Micropterus dolomieu
TGGAGCTGGGGGGTCTGGAGCTGGGGGGTCTGGAGCTGTGGGGTCTGGAGCTGTGGGGTCTGGATCTGGGGGGGTCTGGAGCTGTGGGGTTTGGAGCTGTGGGGTCTGGAGCTGTGTGGTCTGGAGCTGTGGGGTCTGGAGCTGGGGGGTCTGGAGCTGTGGGGTTTGGAGCTGTGGGGTCTGGAGCTGTGGGGTCTGGAGCTGTGGGGTCTGGATCTGGGGGGGTCTGGAGCTGCTCTACACCCTCTGTTATTCTTATTAGACCTATAATTAATTTTCAGTGATGTCTGGCGTTGCCCCCCCAGACCAGGTTCTGCTCCAGGTTTCTACCTGTTAACAGGAGTTCTCCTTGCCGGTGTGGCCCGGTGCTGCTCGTGGTTGAAACTGGGTCCAACTGGATCTGGAACTGCTCTCTAACCTCTGTCATCTCAATAAAACTGAACCTAAAAATCAGTTTGTTTACCTGATCTGACGTCACCTCTAAACCACCTCCTCCACCCGCGCGCACACCTGTACCTGCAGCCCGGTTCCGAGCTAACCTGCTGCTAAGCTAACGCAGAGTCGGTCTGTGACGTCGCTGTCCCCACCTTGAAGACGTCGCCGTACGTCCCGCTGCCGACCCGCTGGATCAGCTGGAAGTCCTCCTGCGGGTTCCTGCGGGAGATGTCCGGGCAGCAGCTCATCTTCCCGGCTGTTCAGACCGAAACGAGCCGGAGACTCCGACCCAGACGGACCCTCTGAGCCGGACTAGCAGACACACAACAGACGCCGTCAACACAACTTGCTTCTTCCGCGAACACGGCGCATGCGTACTGTGCATCGCAGGGAGGCTGGAGATGCCTTCAGGGGCAGTGGAACAAATGAGAATTTAAACCACATGAAGCATCAAACTGCGGGACACAGCGGCGGGAACAATAATCAGGAGATGATCCTACAGTTTTTAATTTCACACACCGATGGTTGATGAAGGATTTGCTTTCTTTCTTTGAAATAAGATTTCCATGGCTTCAGCACTTATTGATCATCTTAAATGTAGATTTTATAGTTTTTATTTAATAACATTGTGATTTTTTTTTAACAAAGATTAATTTTACTTTCGGTTATTCTGTTAATTTATTTTGATAAGGTGATTAATTGTATTTAAAATGTCAGAAAGTAGTAAAAATGTTCATGACAGTTTCGTTTTCATATGTCCAGTTTGTCTAAGAAACAGCTGACGGATGGAGATTTTATTTGATCCACCAGGGTCTGCAATGACTTTGCCTCCTTCTTCACAGACAAAATTCAAACAATTAGACAAGCAATCAGTGCCTCTATACCAGTAACAGGATATGTCTTGTCACTGTGTCCACTCAAAAACAGGTTCTTTCAAATATGTGTCTAAATGCACGGCCTCAGATTTACTACAAATTGTCAACATGTCTCTCCTCTCAGGTTTTTTCCCACAGGCCCTGAAAACTGCAGTCATTAAGCCTCTCTTAAAAAAGAGCAATCTAGACTTATGAGGTCACTAATGAGCAATTATAGACCCATATCAAATCATGTTTTTCAACAGCTTAGTGCTTTCTTGGCACTAAATAACTGTTTTGATGTCTTCCAGTCAGGTTTTCGACCACACCACAGCACTGAGACGGCTCTTGTTAAGGTCTTCAATGACATCCATTTAAACACTGACAGTGGCAAAATTTCAGTCTTAGTATCATTGGATCTCAGTGCTGCGTTCGACACGGTCGACCACAACATGTTACTAGACAGACTTGAAAACTGGGTTGGACTTTCTGGCACAGTACTAAACTGGTTTGAATCCTACTTAAAGGACAGGGACTACTTTGTGTCTATAGGTAATCACACATCTGAGCTGACAAAAATGACGTGGAGTTCCCCAAGGCTCCATTCTGGGGCCTCTTTTGTTTAATATTTACATGCTTCCACTGGCTCAGATTATGAAAAACAACAAAATATGTTACCATAATTATGCATATGACACACAGATTTACATAACCATTTCACCAGGGGACTATGATCCCATACAGGCGCTGAGTAACAGTATTGAGCAGGTCGATGATTGGATGTGCCAGAATTTTCTTCACTTGAACAAAGATAAAACTGAAGTTCAAATCAAGCCAGAAATCTTGGTGTTGTCATGGACTCAGACCTGAATTTGCGGAGCCATATTAAGACAATTACAAAGTCAGCCTATCACCTGATCACCTGAAGAATATATCACGGATTAAAGGACTTATGTCTCAGCAGGACCTGGAAAAACGTATCCATGCATTTATCTTCAGTCGACTCGACTACTGTAACAGTGTCCTTACAGGCTCCCTAAGAAATCCATCAGACAGCTGCAGCTGATTCAGAACGCTGCTGCTCGAGTCCTCACTAAGACCAAAAAGGTGGATCACATCAGTCCAGTTCTGAGGTCTTTACATTGGCTTCCTGTCTGTCAAAGAATTGATTTCAAAATCCTGCTGTTAGTTTATAAAGCACTAAATGGTTTAGGGCCAAAATACATTTCTGATCTTCTGCTTCGTTACGAACCATCCGGACCTCTCAGGTCGTCTGGGATCAGGTCTGCTTTCTGTCCCCAGAGTCAAAACTAAACAAGGAGAAGCAGCGTTCAGTTATTATGCTC